>NC_135532.1:22764995-23064995 GCF_045843805.1 Urocitellus parryii | reverse complement strand
CATAAAGCAAAGGTTACCCTAACTAACATTTACCTCTTACTCTCCCTCAGCCTTAAGGTCTGAGCCAGGATGGTACCTGGAAAGATGTGTTTCCCCCAGGGTGTGGTTGGTAGAGCATGTCTGCTCTGCCAGGGAAGCTGGCTTGACTGTGCCTTGTCAGTCTGTATTAATTACATCCTGTTTACCAACTTTGAAACAAGATAACTTGTGTGACTGTAAGATGTGTCTTCATTATAAGCCATTGATGAACAAAGCCGAATATTTCCTGATTTCACATTTCACATGGGGAAGCCATTGGGTACTTTTTAATGCACTAATAGTAACCAGAAAAGCTACTATATAATTATTATTTTTCTCTCTCTTTCTCCCTTTCCACTTCCCTCCCTCCATCCCTTCTTCAAGACACAATTGGCCTGTTTGTTTTCTGGGTTCCTTGGTTACAGGGAACCCAGTATAGGTTTGCTCCTTTGTGTGGTTGTTTCTTCTTGGTGCTTACAAGTCTGGTGGGCCTGGGCATCCTACAGTCACCAAACCCTAAGGAATGACCTCCCAGTCTCTAAGGTGCCTAGTCTGTTATTTGGCCAGTCACGCACATCCTCCCGGTTTTACATCACAGGAGAGGCCAAGAGAGGCCAGTTCAGAGGTCAGCATGAAGATTTAGGCTGCCTGGTTTGGGGTAAAGTATGAGTTCTTTGGGTTTGGAATTGCCCAGGCAAGAGAGTCTGAAATGGGTTGGAGATCCCTAATCTCCCAGTTTCTCCTTCTGTAAACTAGAGATGAACACACATAGCTCATATGAAATTGTTAGGAGGATTAAGTGTGATAACAGTGAACTTTTCATGTCTCTTGCTTCCCCTTCAGCATTCATGTGTGGGAAAATGATCAGCAAATCATCTTCTTTTTGCCCCTTGAAGCAAAGAAGATGACTTCTCTTGATATTAGATGTGTCCTTATTATAAGTCATTGATTGATAAAACTGAACATTTCTTGTTTTATATTTCACATGGGAAGCTAATAGGTGATTTTTTTTACATACCAGTAGTAACTAAAAAAGTGAATACATTAATATGCTCCCTCTCTTTCTCCAATTTTAACTTAGCTACTTTCAGATTCGTATTCTGCCACATATGTTTATCATTGTGTATGTACAATTCCTCCCCACCTTCAAATCCAGCTACAACATTACTGAATAGGTTAAATATTTATTTCAAATAAATTTGAACAAAAAATTGCAACTGCGAGATATATTCTAAGGTCAAAAGTACAATAAAGAAGTCTTTTTCATTCAGTTCTGTTATCTGTAGTAATTTTGAAACACACATATTATACGGTAAAATAAGTTTTTATATAATGGGAGCTAAGATTTTCAAGGAGAAAGAGATTCAAGTAAGATGTTGGTGATATTGATGTGAAAAGCTTGGACAAGTGACATGTCAGTGGTAATGAACACATTGAGGTCCAGACTCTTATTTTTTATGTTACGTTAAGACATGCGAAATTGCCATTTTTATATGTCCAAGATGATTGAATGTCAGCAGTTTTGTATAGTTAAGTCTTATATTGTTCCTCACTAAAGAAATCAGGGCTTTTGGAGAAATAGTTGATTTCAGAAATAGAAATAGCTGATTTCAGATCTGTGCAAAGTATACGCTGAGCCTGATATAGCATGTACCAAAAAGCAAGGAAGCTGCCAAAGGTTAATGGGCCATATCAAAAAGATACAGAGTCAATTTGAAGGGTATCCAGCTGGTCACATAGCTGACAATTTAAGCATCAAAAAAATAAAGAAAAAGTATGATTATAAATCAAATCAGTCAATCAATCCATCAGTACAAATCCATAGATCCATATTTTACAGAGAGGAAAGGCGGGGGAGGGAGGGAGAGAGGGGCAGAAGGAGGAGGAGGAGAGGTAGAAGGAGAGAGAATCATTTACCATCACAGAATATGATATACTAATTTCTTTCCCTCTGGAAGTTTGTATTAAAGGGAAATAATTAAACATTTATGTTGCCTTTCGAGGAGTAAGTGCAGCTCCTTCCTAAGTAATAAAAAGCAAATCTTAATAGAAAATTATCTATCAATCATGTGAAAAGAATATGGAGTATACAGAACATGGAAAGAATGACCAAATTAGAAAATTACCATGTTGCAAACTGCAATGGAATTAACGATTCAGGCAAATATCACAAAGTGATTTTATAAACCAGGAGTTAGCAACTACCACCCCCTGGACCCACTTGGCCCACTGATTCTGTATACCTGTGAGCTAAAATGTTTTCTTATTAAACTTTTATAGAGTTGGAAAAAAACCCCAAAAGAAACAGTATTTCCTGACATGTGAAATTTATAATTCAGATTTCATGTCTGTAGATAAGTTTTATTGGAACAGCCATACTCATTTGTTTACATGTTGTCTGTGACTGTAATTTGTGCTGTAGTGGCAAATTTGAGTGATAGCTAGAGACAATATGGCTCACAAAGGCTAAATTATTTGTATCTGGAACTTTATAAAAATGCTTACTAAAAACCATTTTGTGAAAGGAAGTTGGGGAAGGGAATAATTACACAGTTCCAGTATTTCACCCAGTAAATGACTCACTAATTGCAAAAATAAAAATGCATTTTTGTAATGGAAAGATCTGGCAGTCACCGCTTTATTAGGTGATTGAGCCTTAGCATTACTAATATAGGATTAGCCTGATCTTACATACCACTGACATAAGGCAGTATGAAGTCCTTGTATCAACTTGCAGTATACTTTCTCAACATGTCTAGCCTGAAAATTTTAAATAGCTTTATCATGGTATGATTGGTATATAATATACCTGTGAAACCATCACCACGATGCAGACAATAAACATATCTATCATCCTCCAGAGTTTCACAGCTTTCTTTTCTGACCTTGTTGGTATGTGTTCTGTCACTATAGGTTAGTTTGTTTTGTAGACTTCAAGAAAATGTATTATGCATTGAATATCTGGGTCTCTCCAAATTCATATGTTGAAATCCTAACCTCCAATGTGATGCTCTTAGGGGGTAGGGCCTATGAAAGGTAATTAGGTCTTGGGGATGAAGGTCTCATGAGTGGGGCAGGTGCCCTCTAAGAATAGCTTGTTTCCTCTCCATCCTCAGCTAAGTGAGGACACAGTGAGAAGGCGACATTCTGCAAATCAGAAAGGGAGCCCTTACCAGAACCCAGACATGCCAGCTCATGATCTCAGATTTCTCAACCTCCATAATTATGCAAAATAGATTTCTGTTGTCTCTGTCACTCAGTCTATGGTCCTCTGTTACAGTCACATGAGCAGATTAAGATAAAATTGAATCACACCGCATGCAAGTATTTTTAAAAAATCTAGCTTCTTCCATTCAGCATAATTATTTTGTGATTCAACCATGTTGTTGCATGTATTGATAGTTTATTCCTTTTCATTGTTGAGTAGATTTCCCATACTATGATTTGATTTCCTATTTACATGTTGATGATCCTATGGGTTGTTTCCAGTTTGGAAGCATTAAAAAAAGAGCTCTTACAGAAATTCAAATACAAGTCTCTGTATGGTCATTTCTCTTGAGTGAATATCTAGCAGAATTGTTGGATCATATTTTAAGTTTATGTTAGGTATATGCTCATCACACTTGGCATAGTAAGTTCTTAAAATTTTAGACATTATAATAGAATTATATTGGTATTGGTAGTCTTAATGCATTTCCTCTAAAGACTCATGTGTTGAGTATATTTTTATGTGTTTTTGGTCATCTGTAAATCTTTGGTGAAGAGGGTGTTCAAATCTTTTGCCCACTTAAGAAAAAAGTATGTTATTTGTTTTTCATTAATATTAAATTTTGAAAGATTTAAAAGAACATACTCTAGATACAATTTATTTATCAGATATGTAATTTTAAAATATTTTCTCCCAATTTGTGATTTGTCCTTTTGTTTTCTTAATGTTTTTTGAAGGGCAGAAATTTTAATTTTTTCAAAGACTAATTTATCCTTTCTTCTGTGGATCATGCTATAATTGTTATGTCTAAGATAGCTTTGCTTAAAACAAGATGAAAAGATTTTCTTCTGTGTTATCTTCCAGAAGCTTTTTGATGTTAGATTTTGTGCTTAGAATATTATTTATTTTGAGTTTATTTTTGCATATGATATGAGGTTTGGAATAAAGTTCTTTAAAGAAATTTTTTTTTGCGTGTGGACATCCAATTTCCCAACACCATTTATTGAAAAGGCCATCATTTTCATGGAGTTACCTTTGCACCTTTGTCAATAATCACTTGTATATATATGAGTGCCTGCATTTTTGAATTTCTATTCAGTTTCATTGATTTGTTTGTCTTGATGTAAATGCCACATTGACTTGATAACTGCAGCCTTATGATAATTCCTAAAATTAGATAATTTAGGTCTTCTCATGTTGATCTTTTTCAAAGTTGTTTGTGGCTTTTCTGGTTTCTCTGGCTACTCTGTACATTTCAATATAAATTTTAGAATTAATCAGTGTCTACAGAAAAGTCTGCTAGGATTTGATTTTGATTATATCAAATATATAAATCTATTTGGATAGAATTGATAACTTGCCAGTATTGAGTCTTCTAAACCATACATATGGCATATCTCTGCATTTACTTAAGTCTTCATTAATTTCTCACAGCAACATTTGGTAGTCATCAGTATACAGGTTATGATTGGCAGAGTTCTAGGATGGCTCCCTAAATTTTCACCTTCTTATATACATACCCTGTAAAATTTTGTCCCATTTAGTGTCTAAAAAACTATGATATAATGGGATCTTATTTTTATAGTCAGGTTACTAATCTGGGCCTGATTCAATTGGGCACCAAAGAAACATTACCTTGCTTGTCTCCAAGAAGATGAGTTCTACAACTGTAAGGAATTGAATTCTGCCTACAATCTAAATGAGCTTTTAAGGGGTCCACAAGCATCAGATCAGACTGAGGCTTCTACTGACACTCTGATTTGTAACCCTGAGAGATCTGAGCAGAGGATTCAGTTAAGCCATGCTAAACTCTGACCTACAAAAACTGTATTTTTGCAATACACAGGTCTTGGATATCTTTTGTCAGATTTATCCCTATTTTAAATTTTTAGATGCTATTTTGACTGGAATTGTTTCTTATTTTTATTTTTTGATTGTTCATTGTTAAAATATAGAAATGCAATTGATTTTTCTATGCTTATCATGTATCCTGCCCCCCTTCTAAGCTTGTTTATTAGTTATATAATTTTCTTTTTAAAATCAATTTTTTAGGATTTTCTGCAAACAAGATAATACTGTATATGAAAAATAAAAGTGTTACTTCTTCCTTCACAATCAGAATACCTTTAATTTATTTCTTTTACCTCATTGCTTTGGCTAGAATCTTCAGCTCAGAATTGAATATAGTTGGTAAGAAAGGACTTCTTTGCCTTGTTCTTTTCTTAGAGGAAAGTATTTAGACGTTCACTCTTAATTATGATACTAGCTTAGGTTCTTTTTTAGATGTCACTTATCAGGTTAAGTAAGTTCCCATCAATTTCTAGTTTGATGAGAGTTTTTATGAGAGATGGATTTTTTTACATATTTTTTTTCCTCTCTGAAGATTAGTGGGTATTTTTTATTCTTTTTTCTTTTAATATAGTACATTACACTGTTGTATATATGTATATGTACGTTAATAAATCAATATGCATATAAAACTATGATTTTGTCTCCAAGTATATACTTTTATACATTTCATAAATTTTGAGATGTTGTATTTTCAGATTTTACTTCATGCATTTTTGGGACTCTGCTGTTAGGTTCATGTACATTTTTAATTATTATATTCTCCTGATGGGTTGATCATATTATCATCACCAAATGTTGTTGTCTTTATTAATATTGCATGTCTTATCTATTTTGTATAATATTAATATTAAGCTCTTTGCCTAGTATATTTTTTCTTATTCTTTTATTTTTTACCACATGTATCTTTTTAAAGTGTGTGTCTTATAGACAGCATATAGTTGGGTCTTCCTCTCCCCTCTCCCCACATCAGTTTTACAACCTGTATTTTTTTTTTTGTACTGGGGATTGAACTCAGGGGCATTCGCCCACTGAGCCACATATCCAGCCCTATTTTGTATTTTATTTAGAGACAGGGTTTCACTGAGTTGTTTAGTACCTTGATGAGGCTGGCTTTGAACTCCTGATCCTCCTGCCTTACCCTTCTGGGCCACTGGGATTACAGGCGTGTGCCACTGCCCCCAGCTACAACCTGCCTTTTGATTGAAATGTTTTTGTTCACTCTTATTTAATGCAATTATTGAAAGGTGACAAAGTGACTGCTAGAAATTAAAGGAAGTAAGGACGGGGATGAGTGGTAGAAGTGAGAGTTAAGAACCAAAGTTGTGTTTTCTTTTTAAAATCAATTTCTTAGGATTTTAAAAGGAATTTTCCAGCACTATGGCCTGCTCAGTAGTCACTCTTGGTCTTCTTTGTTAAAATCTGTTTTTTTTTTTTTTTCAATCCAACACTGGTGGCAGTATATACACAGAAGTTGGGTCCAACCCAGGGATTAGTCATGATTGTTGGCGACATCATGATACTTTATTTTTCTTTGTTATTGACTGCTTTAGGAGTGGGCATATAACCTAGTTATGATTGATGCGATATAGAGGGGGCGAGTCATGGGATTAATTTTATGCATCAGCATGACTAAACCACAGGGTACCAAGATATTTGGTCAAACATTGTTCTGGGTGTTTCTGTGAGGATATTTTTGGATGATATTAGTGTTTAAATCAGTAGGCAGAGAAAAGCACATTTCCTCCCAAATAAGGGTGAGCCTCATCCAGTCAGATGAAGGCCTGTGTAGAACAAAAAGGCCAATGTTCTTTGGGGTGAGAGAGGATTCTTTCTACCAAAAGGCCTTCAATCTGGAATAGTGGGGTGTTTCCTGCCTGAGTTTTGAAGCTGACAGACTATGCTACCTGATTATCAGGCCTTCAGACTCAGGCTGGAGCTTAACCAGGAGCTTGCTTGGTCTCCAGTTTGCCAGCTCACCTACAGATCTGGGGACTTGTTAGTCTCCATAATCTATTTGATGCAATTCCTTGGAATAAATCTCTTTATATTTATTAAAGCTCTCTATTTATCTAGAGAACCCTGGCTAATCAAGTCACTTTTGAGAATTTTTTCTCCTTGATGAAAAGAAAAAGCTGGTGAGGAGAAGCACCTTTGCTGTGATTTTGTTGTGGAGGATGGGCTATCTAGAGTTGGGGTGGCCATCTTTTGGTTGTAAGAACATAAGATAAGAATGAGAGTTGTGCTAGGATAGCAAAGTAGACAGAAGAGCCTGTGCCCTGGGTGACACTGCTGAACCATTGAACCACCATAGACCAGGCTGGTCCAGACTTCTTGCTGTGTGAAGTAAGACTTCTCCTTGGTATTTAATCCTTGCTATCTAGAGTGTGTCCACAGTGCACATCAATTGTATGATCAGTATATTGACCAATTATGTTATCAGTTGGATTCTGCATTTCTAACAAGCTTGTGCAAATCTTAGGCCTATCTTTTTAACCAGAATCATCATTTTAACAAGATCCCTGAGTGATTTGTGTGTACACTTGAGTTTAAAAAGCATATGCTTGAGTGATTTTGTAGCTAGTTTTTCTGTTTCTTGCATCAGAGAACATACTAATATAGCTGATGTGGCCTTATTTAGATCTCTAGACTGAGGTTTGTTAATACTGTAGTTTTCTGACCAAGCAATGCCCCTTTGGTCCAGCTTTTCCTTTGGACAGCATTTAAATTGGTAGGCAGAGTAAAGCACATTTCCTCCCACTTTTTCATGTGACTAACATATATCTCCTTTAAGACTCAGCTAAGTCATCACCCCCGCCAGGAAGCCTCCCAGAGTTTCTACAGGGTAAGTCAGGTGCTCTGCGTTACATCTTATTTCTATTGTTTCTTATCATACTCTTCAGTTAGAACCCAAGGGCCTTCAGAAAACCTGTTTTCTCTCTTTGTACTTCATGCCTGTCTGCTGCCTGGCACATGCAAACAGCTGAGTGTCTTTGAAAGACAAAGTAAAGATCACTTTGCCAACCAGCTCCTGCTAATGCTGCCTCCCCCTCCAGGGCTCCAGGCATTGCTTGGAGGCATTGCCCTGGCAGGAAGCCTAGTGTGGGATTAGGGAATTAGGAAGCCTGCTGGCCTGGCAGCTGTCTTTCCTTCCCATCCTGCCCCCGCACCCCCCAGGGAGCACAGGGTTCATAAGCAGCTGCAGGGGCTCCTCCCTCTCCCTCCTCCTCTCTTCCTCTTTCTCAGGAACAAATGTCACAAACCACCCGACAGCTGAGGAAGAACTGTTTTGGCACAGAGAAGACCCCACAAACTTGGAGCTGGAAGCACTTCTCCAGCCCTCTCCCTGAGCCAGAGCCCGTCTGTGGATGCCACCCAAAGCAGCCTAGGCTCTGGCCGTTGTCATTTTAGAAGTGGGTGTGTGGCAGTGTAACGTATCAGGGACAGGGGCCATGATGACCTCTACCAAATGGGATGAGAGCCTAAGTGCACTTAATGGCACTTCCTTACCATGAAATGATTTAAGATGAGAGATCTCTCCCTTGGTAGATGCTTTGCCATCCATTTGTACATATTGAGGTTTTCAATAAAACCAGACTGGTTTCAACCTGGGGTATTTATGGGGCTTTTTCAAGGAACAGCATTCCTGTGGTGGATGTGGGAGCCAGCTGTCCAGGCCTGACCTGGCGACCCTGCTTCCAAGGCAGAGGTGAGGTGTGTGCCTTGTTTCTCAGCCAGTGGCAGCAGGGGTTGCTTTCCTCATTAGCAGGAGCACTCCCAACCATCAGGCGTGCACACGTGCTGGAGCGCACTTGGGAAATCAATTCCTGAGCTCAGATGCATTGCTCCAGCTGGTGCCTGCCCGGCCCAAGGTGCAGATGTGCTAATGGCTTGGTCTGACTAAAAGAACAGAGTGGAGTCAGGATGAGGAAGCAAGAGTGCATCCCCAGAGATGCCACATGGTACATTCCTTTGGGAGCCAGTGGAAATGGTAAAGCCATGATTAATTCATTTACTTTGCAATGTTTGCTGAGCAAGTCCCTTTAGTAGGGAACTGGGGGTCTGTGCTGGGACCTTGTGATTCAGATCTCAAGGATCTGCTCCCAACCTCAGAGCTCCTTGCCACTGGGGAAAGACACACAGATACATGGACGCCTCCAGTCCAGTATGGTAAGAGCTGCAACAGAGGCCAGTGCAGGACACAGGATCAGGACATCCCAGAGAAGAGACAGATGAAGTGTATCTTAGAATGATTCTGGAGTAGGGGAGGACACCAACATTCACTCAGTGCCAAGTCTGTACCAGGAAACCTGCTTTGTAGATGGGGAACCCAGGCTCAGGGACCTGTCATGGGGGCTGCCAGACATTTATCCTGTGCTGATGACAATCTTAACCATATTTTTCTAGTCTCTGTATCAGATACTTTGACATCTGGGGCCTTGCAGACAGGGAGGGACTGCCTGCCAGGGCTGACTAATGCCTAGAGAAAACAAATCACATGCCCAGGAGTTTGCTTGAGCTTACACCCTGTAGGGCACTTTTGCTTGCCATAAGCTCCCTGGAATCAGGTGCCAAGAACTTGGGTTTGCCCATATAGCCAGAGCTTACCAAAAGTTAATCCAACCGGCCAATCTCAAGTCAGTTTATCCTGCCTCACCTGTTCTTTCTTGCAGAAACCACAGTGAAATCTCCTTCCTATGCTTTTCACTCTCCCTTTGCCTCTTGACCAACCCTGCTGCAGCCCTGTGTGGCCCAGCATGGTGTGGCCCTTCTCTTGGGCTCCATAAGTAATAATATCTTTCAAAAGGCAGTTGTTTCCTGATCCATTGGTCTCGCCACACCTGCATAATAAGAAAACTTATAATTTACAGGCAAAGGGAGTTGTTGGGGTCATGGGACCAACAGGAGGGAGTTTTTTACATCCTATGAACTGATGGTGGAACTGATGGTGGAACTGGAACCTGTGCTGTGGGGGCCTGAGAGGGTGGGAAGAGGCCAGTGGGACACACTGAGGAAGTAGCATTATATCCTGGAGGTGCTGAGGGGCTGATTTATGGTACAACACAGTCTATCCCACAGCAGCCAGGAGAGTAGACAGATGAGTCAGAGACAGGTCCTTTGTAGAAATCCTGATGTGACAAGAAGAGAGACTGAACTGGGGCAGGGTCAGTGTGGGTGGAGTGGAGGGGACAGATCTGAGGGGTATGGAGAGATACAATGGTCAAAGTTTGGTGACTGGTATAAAGAGTAGAGTGAAAGGGAAGAAGTGGCTTTTTGCAAGTGCCTTACTTAGTCTGCTAAATTGTGCTTCTGTAAGTAACATCCAAGACTGGGTAATTTTTAAAGAATAGAAATTTATTTCTCATGGTTCTGCAGGCTGAGAACTTCAAGATGGAGGCATCTGGCAAGGACTATGTCATCCCATGGTGGAAAGCTAGAGGGCGAGAGAGAGAGAGAGAGAGAGAGAGAGAGAGAGAGAGAGCAAGAGATCACACTTGCAGCAACAAGCCCTTTTACAAATAGTGTTAAGCCACTGATGAGGAGGAGCGCTTGTGGCCTCAGTACCTCAGTGGTTACTGGAGATGGGCTCTTTTGGCATGGAAACAATAGAAATGAAACTGAACCAACTTGTGAGCACACCTGGGCAGGCTTTAATTGGGGCTCAGCTGAAAGGTGACAGCAATGATTGAGGAGCCAGACTGCTCCCCAGTAAAAGGAAATGTAAGCTTTTTATTGATTTTCTGGAGTGGGATAAAGTCTGGCAATTTCTCACTGGCCAGGGGCATGGTTCCAAAAGATGTTTCTTGCAGAAGATTTGGACCACTGGGCAGTCAGAGTCAACTTGTCCCAGAAACTGCTGAGTTACTCTTGCAATAGGCACCATCATCCTTGCAAACTTCCTGGCCTTGTGGCTCATGATATCTGGGTTTTATGGTTGAGCTGAAGGACTTTGCTTGGGTTTCTGAGAAAGCACAAAGTACTATAGAAAACATATACCAGTTCAAAACAAAAAGAAAAAGGAAAACACAAACCAGCTCCAACCGGCAACATACAACATTCACCATGTCAACATGCAGAACCGAGTAGAATCTGACCCCGAAGTTAAGTCGGCAAAGGGGACAGACATATGAAGACAGAGATGCCAAACCTTTTCATTCCACTCCAGGCACCCATCAGATGTCATCAGGTCCAAATGTAGAGCCAGCTCTTCAGAAAAAGTTACCTTGGTGTCCTTGAATACTAACCTGGGTAACCATTATTGTCATAACTCACACATCAGTGGTGTTATCTACAACAATGCTAGTGGGACACTATAATGTAATGCCCAGCTGTGTGATCTTCAGAATCAGTGATTTTTTAAACATTCATTTTTTTTAGTTGTTTTCAGACACAATACCTTTATTTTATTCATATATTTTTATGTGGTGCTGAGGATCGAACCCAGGGTCTCTCATATGCAAGGCGAGCGCTATACCGCTGAGCCACAACCCCAGCCCAGAATCAGTGATTTTTAAGTTGGCTAAGAGCAAGTGAAACTAGAGGGATTATTTAGGGTTTTCCCTGTAACAATTTCATCTTGTGCTGGTATTCTGCATCTGCGGTTTTATCAGGGTCTCACGACAGGTTTGTTGAATAGAGCCTCAGGGTAGAAAAGCAACATGACATGGAAAAGGGGTGACAGTTTATTGGATAGGGTTTATTTCATGGTCCCAGGCTTTTGTCCCCTGTCTCACAATCAGGCTTCACCTTCCAACATCCCACATTGGAGTTTAAGTGTCCAACCAATGAACTTCAGGTAGGGGACTAGAGTTATATCTGAGGCTCATCCTAAACAGCACGTTAGACTCATTTATCTTTTGTAGTTGGTTATTGCTAAACACTCCTCACAAAACTTCAATGGAACATCTGACTTCAATAAACCACGTAATAACAACATATCCCTTTAGATATAAAGGCTTCTTCTTAGGGATCACAAAGATGCTCTTTGTTTGCATTCCTCAAAAAAATGCCACCACCCTGAGGAATGACTGATCAATGGGTACTGAGTTACAACTGGATAGGAGCAAGAAGCTCTAGGGTGACAATAGGGTGACTGTAGATAGCAATAATGTACTGTACATTTCCAAAAGCGCTAATAAAGGATTTCGAATGTTTTCACCATAAAGAAATGAAAATGTTTGAGGGGAGCTATCTGTTTAATCTGATTTAAACCTGCAATATATATGTGTATCAAAACATAATATGGTACTCCATTAATGTGTCTAATTCTATGTACCAGTTAAAATTTAAAAAATTAAAAATTACCATCACCCACATCAAAGAACCCGGGAAAGCTTATGTTTATAAGTGGAACAACTGTGACAAGGAATTTGAAATGAGTTCCATCTTGAAATCTGAGAGTGATTGGGCAGACATTCAATATTACAGAATCACAAACATTCAAAGTTCAGACAGTCCCAAAATGACTGACACAAAGAAGAAAGCTTCTGTGTGCTGCTTGAGGACCAGAGAACAGTTGTGGACAATTAAAGTCTGCCTTTCTGTTCTGGAACAGTTCCCCAGAGGGCCATGGAAATCGTGGGCCCTGGCGTAGGGATTAGGGGTGGGGTGGCCTGAGAGGTGACCTCCAGTCCTGAAAGCCTGAGGGCAGCTATACATGGGACCTGAAAGTCTAAAATGTGTGTGTGAATGAGATTTTATTTCAATGACAAAGGTACTGCTTCTGAACTGCCTTGTAAATGTGAGGTGTTTGAGGGATCCTGGGAAAAATGGTTTGAGCCTCATTCCCAGTGCATTTCCTGCCTACAAAGTTACCAGACATACATGAAGGACCTTCAGATACTTTGAGTTCCAGAAGGATCCATGCTAAAGCCAAAGTCATAGGCAGTGGGGGCTGATCCCTGCAGATGGTGTGGGGGTGCACAGGCCTTGGAGTGGAGTGCCCATCTTCTGTTACTTCATGGTTTTCTGTTCCCTGATGGTCGTCTCTACGGGTTGAGTGCCATCTGTGGGCTGTGTGTGAACTTTGTTGGCATCGCAGCCTAGTGAATAGGAACATCTGGTGTCTGGGAACTTCCAGCAGACATTTCCTCTGCATAAGACTGCCCAGAGACATTGTGAATTCCTGTACCACTCTTCTTGTCCCACACTGCACCGGAGATGGGTGTGACCTGCCAAGATGCCAATCAACCTGCAAGACATCCTGAAATAAGACTCTACCCTTGAAACCTTATCCCTGCCTTTGATGTTCCCCCTTAAATAAACCCCTGGAGCCATCTTCTTTTGTCTAGCTCCCACACCCCTGTGGACCAAATCTATCTGGGGCTCCGCTTTTGAAAATATATTTCTGACTCTTTGTCTTTTGTTCTTCACGATTTATTGTAGATTTTCATTTCTCAGGTGGCTACACCCTCCTCAGGAGGAAGAAGAACCCCCCAACAAGATCTGTCACCCCATATCTACAGGTAACAGCCATTTCAGCCCCTGTATTCTCCCCACTGAGTAGTGTCTCCAGAGCTGAGCAAGGTCCCCTGCATTTAGGCTCCTTGAGACTCTGAAGAGTAGGTACTGTGCTGCAGGATCATGCACTAGTATAGTATAGCATAGTATAGCAGAGCATACATAGTACAGTATTATATAACACAGTATATACATTCTAGCATAGCACAGTATAGTATTACAGTATGGCATAGTATAGTATAATACCGTGTAGTAAAGTACATCGTGACATTACAGTATAGTATGGCATATAGTATAGTATAGTATAGTGTAGTATATATGGCATAGCACCCAGGTTCCAGTATGGTAGAGCACAGTACAGTAGAGTACAGTCCGGCACCATGTGGTATAGTACAGGATGGTATAGCACAATGCAGAATAGTATAGTACTGTGTGGTGTAGTGAGGTGCCTGTACTGATGGCCAGTTGAAATTGATTCTTCTTGGAGCTTCGAGGGGAGATGCCTGACACACACTTGTTTTAGTGTTTGAAGGAACCAAGCCCATTCATTTTCAGTAAAAGCACATAAAAAAAATTGGGGGGTTTTCTGTTATCAGGCCCAGTCCTGTATGATGAGAGTTCTCTTAATTAAATCTTACTGCATTTACTCTTCCCTGCCGTGACTGTCTATGGATTTTATTCTTCAAAGTTTTGCAATGCAAGAACCCAGAAGAAAGTTGGCAAAGAGAATCTTATCTCATCTAAAAACTCCTGTTTCATCTTGGTAGTTTGTATGGGGATTGTAGGAAGAAGTGGTTGGATTTCTCTGTCTGAATCCCTCACATTCACTGTTGCTGGTTGTGTCTGGAGAATATTCTTCTGGAAAGGCATTACTTGTTGTAGAAGCTGAGAGAAGACCCTGACTTGCAATTCAGAGAGTATTGCATACCACAAAACAATTGCATAAAAAAAGAAAAGCATAATTCAAAATTTTACAACCATGGATCAGAGAGTTTTTGCTCAACTTGATTGAATTAAGAGATGCTTAAGATTTAGAGGCTTCTGGGGGTGTCACTGAAGGTGTTTTCCAGAAATGATTAGCATGTGGAACAGTAAATCAAGGGGGAGATTTCCCCTAAATATGGGCAGCACAGTCCCACCTGGAAGGTTAGGGGTCTGGATGGAGTAAAAATGTGGAAGAATGAAGACTGATGCAGACACAAGCTCTATCCTCTTGTGTGGGTGCTGTCATTGCTGCTGTGGTCATCTGAGGACACTGGACTCCAGTTCCTTTACTCTCCCAAAGCCGACTCAGGGAGTCTCCAGGGCACCAGTCCCAGACTGGGGCTGCATCACTGGTCCTTCTCCCAGAGTGCCAGCTTCTTGATTTGAGTTACTGGTTTCTCCAGCTCTCCAGTTTGTAGACAGCCATTGTGGGATGCTCCATCTTGTGATCCTGTAAACAAACCTAATGAAGCCCATTTAGAATTGTCTATCTCTCCATATCCTGTCAGTTCTGTTCCCCAACATGAACCTGAGGCCTCATGGGGAGTACCTTATGATCAGTTAACATAGGAAGAGAAGACTGGCTTACAGATGGTTCTGCACAATACATAGGTATCACCCCAAAATGGGCAGCAGAAGCACTACTTTCCCTCTCTGGGACATCTGTGAAGGACAATAATGGAGGGAAATCTCCACAGTGGGCAGAACCTTGAGTAGCACACCTGGTTGTGCATTTTGCTTGGAAAGAAAATGGACAGATGTACAATCGTACACCAATTCATAGACCATAGCCAGTGGCTTGGCTGTATGTTCAGGGACCTGGAAAGAACAGGATTGGAAAATTGATGACAAAGACATTTGTGGAAGAGGTATGTGAAAATATTTGTGTCCCATGTAAATGCTCACCAAAGGGTGACCTCTGTGGAGGAGGATTCTAATCAAGTGGATGGGATGACCCAGCCTGTGGATAGTAGTCAACCTCTTGCCCCAAGCCACCCTGCTTCTCACCACAAGAACAAATGGCTATGAGGATATGTGAAGCTGTGGTCTAAAATAGAAAGCTATTTTAAAAAATGCAACTGAAGTTATCTTTAAAAATGATTTCAAGGGCTGGGGTTGTGGTTCAGTGGCAGAGTGCTTGCTTGCATGCATGAGATACTGGGTTTGATCCTCAGCACCATATTAAAAAAAAAAAGGTATTGTGTTCATCTACAACTGAAAAAAAGGCAGTTAGTAACTGTTTACAAAAAGATTTCAAATAAAAAATGATTTCAGTGCTTTGTGTTATAGAATATTCTAGAAGATAATCTATCAATGGCCTTGTATTCAGTGCAGTTTTTACATTCATTTCACAAAGCAACTCTGTTCACATTCTTTTAAGGCAGTGTGCAAAATTTAACAGCTGATAATGAGAAGGGGCTCTGGGGACCATTATTCCTGTCCACAGTGCATTTGTCGCTGGTGCTTATTGACTTCACCTTTGAAACTAAGCAAGACACAAAACATGTCCTTTCATGTTGGAACCAGGAGATTTGTTTCCAGCGACCACACATTATTTTCACAGAGATAAAGACTTAGATGGAACAAATGAAGAGGAAATAGGAAGGCCTTGCACTTGAAGGCTTGATCTTGAATTGTCATTGGTGCATTAGGAAGTTATTTTCCCTGTTGAGTGTCAGGGCAGCAGAAGAAGGAAACTGCCTCTCAGAGTACAGTGCAACCTCTGGAAGAGGTTGAAGGAACAGAAGCAGATTGAGGTTCATTGTTCTGTTGATTTCTCCCTCCCCTCCCCTCCCCTCCCCTCCCTACTTTCTCCTCTTAGACACTAGGGAATTGAACCCAGAGGCACTTTACCACTGAACTACATTGTCAGCCCTTTTCATTTTGAGATGGGGTCTTGCTAAGTTGCTGGACTCAAACTTGTGATCCTCCTGCCTCAGCCTCCCAAGTGACTGGGATTACAGGCATGTGCCACAGTGCCTGGTTCTGTTGTATTTTTTAACTTATTGTCTTCCCATGAAATAGGACATTCTGGTGGGCACACACTTGGGTGGCAGACCCTCAACCCATAGTTCCTAATGAATATCCACATGAAAAACTCTACAAAGAACCCTGGCAAGCTATGCTTGCCCTGTAGAGTACTTGGTCTTCAATGACCAGTACACTACCTTGTGACTGGTTGGGTATCATGGTTGATTCTCAAGCCTTTGGGAATTCGGCACTCCATCCAGGATGGGACCTGGCATTGTTTTTCCCATTTGGGGAAGACTATTCTTGTTTAAAAGAGAGAGTGAATTCTCATGTGTTAGAGGTCATGACATGTATCTTTTTTCACAGGAAAAGCAGAAAAAACAAGAACAAGCTATCTATAGCAGGAATGAGAGGGATGGAAGATTCAGGCAGGCAGAGTTTATTCAGGACATACACTGTGCCAGGTTCAGAGCTAAGACTTTCCATATGCATTATTTGAATTTACCTCTGCCTCCTCCCATCCCCCAAAACTAAAAGGTAGTTATTATTATGCCCATTTCAAATACAGAAAACCCAAATCACCGTGACACTGACTGTCTCACTCTGAGGCAAATTATGTGTCTTGACTTCTCTGGTCTAGAGTAATTTATGCTGAGTCAGGAATGCTAGGTACTGGGAGACAGAGTCTTCCCACAGGTGTGGGTGTCATCAAAGATACATGACAGTTTTCAACTTGGAAAAAGCAAAAACTCATGAAAGAATTTTCATATCTAGGCAAAGTGCTTTATATACATTACCTGACAGCTCCCCCCTCCCCTAGGAGTCAGTGTGAGGGAGTTGCAAGTATCATCTCCATTTTATAGGTGGTGAAATGAAGGTTGAAGATTCAACACAACCCAGATAATCTGGAAAGGTTGGAGGGCTCCCACTCTGATTTCAAAACTTACTAAGAGCTATAATAATCAGAACAGTGTGGTATAGGTTTAAAGACAAAGAGACCCATGGAATAGAGAGCCCAAAATAACCCCCGACATGCGTGGATTTCAACAAGGGTGTAAAGATCATTCAGCGGGGAAGGACAGCCTTTTCAAGTGGTGCTGGGAAAACTGGATATGTGCATGCCAAAGAGTGAAGTAGTACCCTTACCTAACATCACATATAAAAATTAATTCAATGAATATAATAAAATCATGTTATATGCATATATGAATATACCATAAAGAGATTTCACCATTATTATATGTAGAAAGCACCAATCAAAAATAAATAAATGAGTTAAAGGAAGATCATAGAGTAGAAGAAGGGGAATAGAGGGAGAGAGGAGGGGAAGGAAAGTTGGAGGGATTGTAGATTACAATCAAATTCTACACATGTAGGATTTTGTCAAAATGAACCCAACTACTATGTATAACTATAATGCTCTAATTTAAAAAGTTAATTCAAAAAGATCCAAGACTTAAACATAAGAACTAGTACCAGGAACCTCTTAAAAGAAAACAGAACGGAAGCTTCATGACATCTGGATCTGGTGCGAGTTTCTTGAATGTGCCGCCAAAGGTACAGACAATAAGAGAAAAATAGATAAATCAGACTTCACAGAAATTAAAAACTTGTGTGCATTGAAAGGCTCTACCAACAGAGTAAAAAAGCAACCCACAGAAGGGGAGAAAATATTTGCAAATTGTGTATCTGGTAAGGGATTAAAATATAGCGTTTACAGAGAACTGAAACTCTACAATAAAAACACTAACTCCAAAATGAGCAAGAACGCATATAGATGTTTTTCCAGAGAAGATTTAGGGTCAGTAAGCACATAAAAAGAGGCTCAACATCACTCATTATCAATGAAATGCAAATCAAAACTACAGTAAGGTACTGTCCCATACCCATTGGGATTGCTGTTATCAAAATAAATAATAAGAGCTGGTGAGCATGCAGAGAAATGAGAACCCTTGTGCACAATTGGTGAGAATGTAAGGCAGCACAATAGCTGTGGAGAGCAGTGTAGTGGATCCTCAAAAATTTTACCATGTGGTCCAGCAATTCCATTTTGGGGCATATACCAATAAATAAATAAATAAATAAATAAATAAATAAATAAATAAATAAAATTAAAAAGCAGGGTCTTGAAGAGACATTAGGACACCCATATTCCTAGCAGCATTATTTACAATAGCTAAAACATAGAAGCAACTCAAGTGTCCACCAACAAAGCAGTGGATAAGCAAAATCTGATATATATGCATGCTAGAATATTATTCAGGTTTGAAAAAGAAGGAATTCTGACACATGCTACAATGTAGATGAATCTTGAACACCTTCTGCTAAGTGAAATAAACCAATAACAGAAAGACAAATGCTACATGAGTCCACTTACCTGAGGTACTTAGAGCAATCAAATTCATAGAGACAGGAAGTGGTTGCCAGGGGCTGGAGGGTATAAGGGGTTACTTGAATATACAGGTACTATTTTTCAAGGTGGAGAAAATTCTGGAGATGGACAGTGATGGTGGTTGTACAATGAAGTGAATGTAATCCATGCAGCTGAACTGGACTCTTAAAAATGGGCAACATGGTAACTTTCATGCAATGTGTATTTTACCAAAATGAGAACAACCGGGGCAAAACCCAGACACTACACAGTTTGCTCTAGATCATGCCTCTAGGAATGATGGAGCTAGGTAGCAGTGAGAATGGCATATTTCAGATTCCAAAGCTCTGCAGTAAACACCTCCCAGTCTCTGTCTGTAACTGAGCCTGATCACATGTGAACATTATTGAATATTTTTACACTGAGGTCTCTGTGGGGAGAAAGAGAGAGAGAGAGAGAGAGAGAGAGAGAGAGAGAGAGAGAGAGAGAGAGAGAGAATTAGCTACCACAGCTCTGGGTTTTGCTACATGCAGAGGGAGAGCAGGAGTCTGGAGCAGCTGCAGACAGAAGCCCTAGGGTGACAAGTGCCATGGGTCTGGGCTCAGCACTCTCCTGTGTGCACCTCTCTCCTGAGACACTTGATCATCACAGTGGGGAGGGCGAGGGGACATCCTTACCACCACAGGCTCCTCTCTGCTGCCCAAACTGTGGTGTCCCTGCTCCCACTGCAGAACAAATGAGAAAGATATTAGGCTCTTGCTGGGAAAATTAAACAAATGAGTTAGAATAAATCCCTCAGGATGCCTGGAAAAATTCCACTGTCTAATTAGAAATCTTAAGGATGCTAATAAAGCAGACATGAAGTTCATGAATGTAGTGAAATCTCTTTTGATCTCTATTTAAGGCCTTCACTTTTCAGATACTGACGCTGGTTGGGCACAAGTAGCTTATAAATATTAACAGCTAACATTTACAAACTGTGTGTCAGGCACAGTGAGAAGCCTGTTCTTTGAACTTCTCCTCACCTCCCCTCATCCTCATGCAGTGATGTAGATGACTGAGCCTTCTTTGGTTCTACTTTTCCTTGGATACCATGATGTTCTGGAATAAATTGACCTTTTCTTTGGCTTAAGCCAGTTCTAATGGTGTTCTATTGTTTTCAACCCAGAGCTCACCGCTGAGAGGTGGTCACACCCATTTGACAGATGGTGAAACTGATTTTCAGAGAAGTTAAAGGATATGCCCAAAGCTAGCAAATGGCTACACCAGGATTTGATTCCAGGTCTGTTTGAAACCAAGGTCTGTCATCTCTGTCATTGTGCCTCCTGAGCACTAGCTGTCCCCGACAGGTGGAGGTGCAGGAGGTGGTCAGGTAGGCAGATGTTGCCATTGCCCTAAATGGAAGAGGAAGGTCCTTGGCAGGGACTTGGGGGTGGTAACTGGACAGAACTGCACAGAGAGGGCTAGCCAGGGAGTGCAGGTGCATGGGGGCGATCCAGGGAAGAGCTCGCTTGAGTGTCAAGGGGATTGAGGAAGCGGGAAGAGCCAGGGGTGTTGGGGAGACGGGATGGAGAGGGCTTTGTGCTGGTTGAGCCCTGGGGGAGGAAGGGACCTGAGGAGGCAAGGGGGCACTCAGGGTTTGACCTTGGGTACCTGGGAATGATAGACCAGGAATCCAGGCTGGGGCAAGGCATAGGCTCCTCTGGGACATGTGAGATCTAGGTGTCCCTGACATTTTGAAGGTGCCCATGAAATTTTGGAGCTTAGCAAAATCTCATCTGGCCTGGAGATGAGAATTTTAGAGTTCTGAGAACTGAAACCATGTAGGAAAATATGAGATCAGCTGGGCTGAAAAGAAGACCAGAGAGCCTGGGTAGGACCCACATTTGATTCTAGAGTGGAGACGGCCATGCAGGACTGGAGCAGGATTCAGGAAGAGGCCTTGGTTCATGATGGAGGTGGGGAGGGGTGCCATGTCTGCGTTACCAGTGTTGTGCCCTTTCTCCTGCCATTTGCCTGTCCAGCAGTCACCGCCTCCTGCAGTGCTCATTCCCCCTTCATGGCCTCCTCTTCCAGTGGGTATTCTAAGCTCCATTCTATGAGTCTCTCAGGGGATTCCAGGTGGCCTACCTGTTGATCTCCCCTCAGGGATTCAGATCAGTTACTCCACTGGCTCCTTCATTCTTGACCCAGGCCTGGCCCAGCTCCAAATGGAGACACCCACCATATTTGTTTAAAAACAAACAACAACAAAAACAGAGGACAAGTGGTAGATCCTGAAGGCAATTATAATACAGAATGGCAAAGCCAGGAGCGAGAACGTTTTGGGAGCAGATGAAAAGATAGTTATCTGTTGCTGTGAAGCTCTGCACAGTAGTAGAGATGTCATTAATGTAACTTATGGGAAATCCAGGCACACATGTAGACATTTTTATTTATAAGAACTTGGGAGGGAGGTTCACAAAAATTACTGGGCCTATTTCCCAGAAAGTACCTAGAAGTGTAATTATTTGTGTGTCTGCAGCTCTAGTGATATTTGTGAACTCTAGGTAGCAGATAATATATTTAAGACAACTGTTTGTTTAACCTACAACAACAGCAATGATATTAGTAAGCCTTTGTTGCCACTTCTATGTTGCTGGTACTGTTCTGAGAGCACTTGGATCTATGAAAAAGATTGATTGATATTCTCTCCTTTTAAACTTAAGGAAACAGGAGCACAGAGAGGGTAAGTAAAGCATCCAGGGTTATATGGTAGATAAGTGGCTGAGCAGGAACACAAACACAAGCCCAGCACATGGCACGTGGTAGGTGCTCAATCAAATGTTTGTTGAATGAATGGCTGGCTGAACAAACATGTTTGCTTCCAAACCTCAGTGCCTGTGCCTCTCCTACTGAACCCTCACTCTTCTAAGCCTCAGTTCAAAGATTGCTCCCTCTGTGACCACCTCACCTTCTGCCCCAGCTAGCTAGAATGCCTGTTGTACTTTCAGTGAGTACAGGAACACCAGTGGGTCATCTTGCCATTTCACCTGGGAGTAAGGATGGCAATCTCTTTGCATCCTTTTTTGTGCTTTGGGTTAGTAGGTGCTAATAAATATTGTTGACTCAAACTAAGTTAAAGTTGTAATAAGAACCAAGATGTTTACTGGAAGAAATCAGAACTGCCAGAATCCAAAGGCATCAGATATGGGGCCAAAGAAGTAAGGGTCCCTGAAGTCTGATGAGCAGCAGAGAAGAACAGAGACCTGGGTCAGAGAGGTTAGATGTTGGTTGAAAGTTTGTAAGTGGTTTGTCTCCCACGGTTCCAAGTTCTTTACAAATATGAATTCATTCTTTAGTCCTCATTAAAACTCTAAGAGGTAAGTGCTCTGTCATCAGCATTACCACATGGTTCCCATTTTACAGAGACAAAGCTGATGTGCAGAGATTGAGTGACAAGTCCACACAGCATGAAGTGGCAGAACGGGGCAGGGGAGCTCAGGGAACTCATTCTGGCTTTGGAGTCCCTGCACATAATCGCAATACTTTACACACACACAGAGTCTATCTCTCAAATTTATGTTTTCCTTTTTCTTGTAGCTGATAATGAAATGTGAACTTGAAGCTTTTGAGGTCTCATTAGCTCCACAGAGAGTAGTCATCTGTGAACCAGTTTCAAGGATCAGATGGTACAGGGAGAGGGCAAGATGACCCACTGGTGATCCTGGACTCCTGGACCCCATAGTGCACTGTGGGCGTGTGTAAAGACTCTGGCCCCTGAGTTTGGTGTCCTTTCTGGGCATTGGGCATCATGAGTTCTCAGAAAGCAGAGGATGGGCTCTGTCACTGACCCTGCCAGGGACTTGAAGAGACAAGGAGTGAAAGAAGATAGGGAAATGGGCCGGAAGCAAGGAGCAGCTGAGCATAGACACACAATATGATAGGAAAACTGGAGAGAAAGCCTGCATTTCAAAGGTCTTCAGAATATTTCAGAGTTGAGCTAAAGAGATCTTAAAATCTGACCATTTAGTTTGATCAGCATTTGGTTGAATAGTATCCTTTTCCCTAATCCTTTCGGAATTCTTGAGGTCAAACCAGGGCATGAAGGCGCCATGGCAACAGGAAATCCACACATCTGGGCTCTCAGGCAAGAGTCACACATCTCGGGCAGGCCCCCACAAGAGGCAGTACGTTTTTAGCAATCAGTGCACTTGCCAAAACACACAGGGATCCTTATCCAAAGCACAGAGAGGCTGTGATGTTGGGAGGGGCTCAGCCACCAACCATGGCGGGGACCCTTTTTGCCTTTGCCTCCTGCTGAGACTCCCTGCTGCCACCATCTTTGCCACCAGATGGACCCAACAGTTCTGTAATGGTGAGCAAATTGAACTTATTTAATCCTCATTAAAAAAAAAATCTTTAAAACAGCAATAATTGTAATGCCTCCCCTCCCTGAGTTGGGAAAATTAAGAGAGACTGCACAGTGTGCTTCTCACCAGTACAGGTGGTGACAACAATGACATTGTAAACAAAAACATGGGGTCCTGGTGCTCACTGTATGAGAAGCCTGAAAACCGGAGAAACAAAATTCAACAGGCTTTGGTGTCTGAACTTCACAATTTAGTGGTTAACTGTGTATTCTTAGATTTGAGCCAGCGTCTCCTACATGTTAGTTGCTGTCACATGTGGAAGAGAACAGAAGCAGTTTGAGTTTGCTGAAATCCTTGGATATGCTCAGCACAACTCTCCAAGTAGGAGACCTAGGCTGAATAAGGGTTGGACTTGGTGTTTAAGCCAATGACAGACAAGGGAAGAGTTCATAGCTAGAAGGCAGAGACTGCATCGGGGGAACTCAGATTTTTCCAGCACCAAGCACAGCCCTGAGTATACAAGAGACCCTCAATAAATATTTGCTGTTGATACAGCGAGGTTGAGCATCCCTGGTTGCAAAAGACAGTCTCCCACAATTTAATTTTCTTGGCTTTTTATTTTTAACTCTCAATATGCTCTACATCTCAAACCATACTGTTTTTCTAATTTAGCAGACTTTTTTTTTTCTGATTTAGAGTAGATTCTAGGCTTAAGAGAGGAAAAGAAATATAGTTGAGAAGAGGAGGTGTAATTCCTATAGGACTTTAGGCCCATTAGACTGTTGGTGTACTAATAGAGATTTGCTTCTTTTACATTGGAGCCACACCTTCTCTAGTGACCTGAGCCTTAACTGAATTTTTGCTCAGGGAAGTTACTAATCAGCCAGGTGTGTGTGTGTGTGTGTGTGTGTGTGTGTGTGTGTGTGTGTGTGTATGTGTGCAGGGAGGGTGTGTGTGTGTGAATGTATATGTGTGTGTACATGTACACACACACACACACACACACACACACACACACACACACACCCCTTGCTTCACAGAGAATAGGTTGTCTTAACCTGCCATCTGCTGGCCAGCCTGGTAGTTACATGTCTGTTATGTTTATACTAATGCACATAGACAGTGCCACCATGGTTTTTAATGTCAAAATCATTTCCTGCTTTCATGTCCAGTCATTCCCTTCCCTAGATCCTGAAGACTGGAAAGACTTGCTTTCTCCTTGCATCCTGCTACAGGGAACATCTTTGCACTCCCTCCCCCCCCTTTTTTCCCACTTCATTACTTGTTATTCAGTTTTCAACTCATTTCCCCTGCCAACATCCAGCTGTGCCACTTCTCTCTGCTGGTTACCACCCTCCAGAACAGAGCACAGTATTTCAATGATCTAAGACCTAAATATAACACTCCCTCCAGACCCTAGAGCCAACTTGGTTTCTCGCCAGTGATTAGACTCCTTCAGGGAAGGCATTTACAGAAAAGCTTCCTGGAATCTACTGCTGTTTCCCACATTCTTGGAGTGGTGGCTAAGTCCTTGTTTGAAAGGGACCCTAGCAGAGCCTTTGAGGATGGTAGAGGGGTCACATCCGTGTGTAGGGAGGTAGGTCTATTGATTTCATATGCAGCCACATGGATGCTTGTAACCAACATCCCATCTTTACCAATCATTTAGTGGGACAAATTCACATAATCATTTAAAAAGAGAAGGAGGAGAGAAGTATGAGATCCATCCAAAAACTAATCTTTATTTATTAAAAAAAGATCAATTATCAATGAAAAGGATAAACCCAGCTCCATTAGGGTAGCTACATTTCCATATGCATTATTTGAATTTACACACACATGCACACACAGGAGTCAGTGTGAGGGAGTTGAAAGTATCATCTCCATTTTACAGGTGGTGAAATTAAGTAAGATTGAAGATACAACACAACCAAGACAAGATCCCCCACTTTTCCTTTAGCTCTCTTAAGATTTATGTACACTAGTATCCAAGTCATACCAAAACTTTAAAACAAAAACAAAACCAGTCATGATTATCACTAAGAAGCACCACCTATGGACTGTTTGTGTGGGGCATAGGACAGATTGACAGCAGGGTCAGTTCCACAGTCCACAGCTTTACTGGGAAGAACACTGGGTGAATCCCATTGCTCAAGAGCTGGGGCTTGAGGTCGGAGGAGGGGAGGAGGTAGGAGTTATCAAGCCCTCTCATTCTAGTCTTTTAATCTTAAAATTAATTACAATTTCTCTTCTACAGTCCTCACTTTTTAAAAAGACCACAATCTGCAATGGCAGCACGTGGCTGTCTTCCTGGCTCCAGGGGACTCTGTGTCCACGGTAGTCAGATTCTCTGGAGAGCTCTTACTGCTAGGAAATACTTCAATCCTCATATCTAACAGGAGTGGGGCCACTCAGAACCCGGGGTCCTTTGAGATCCTGACAATTTAGCTTCTGATTGAATGTGGATTGAGCTCAGTTTTGAGAAAACTGGCTCCAGGAATTTTTGGTTCTCAGATTTCCATTTTCCCGGAATCAGAGGACCTTGCAGCTGCTCTGAAGCTGAGCTGGCTGGAGGGCCAAACAGGCCAAGTTAGGTAAGGAGGACGCTGATTACGAAGTCATTTGTCACCCGCAGACGGGTAATGTAAACGTCCCTTCATCAGCATGCTGGCCACATAACTCTGCCGGTGCAGAAGTTATGAGCTTTTTATTGGTGCTTCAGGGTGACATTTGGAACGGCCGTGGGGCTTACTCATTTCTGGTTATCAGCAAGCTGTAATGTTTTAAACTGCCAGTGGACGATTAGAGATAAACTTGGGCTAGCTTCAGACTGAGTGGCGCCTGTGACATATTTCATGTGTTGTGGATTTTCTTTTTTTTTTAATTGTAGGATGATACATTATTTTTTGACCTGGGAATATTTATACAAGGTACAGACTGAAAAAAAAAATCCCCAAACCTAAGGGTGTGAGAATCCTACATACGTACAGCTCTTTTCTTCTCTCTTCTAAGGGTAGACATGGCAAAAAATGCAAGATGGACAGTTTAGTGTTTGAGGAAACATGTATCCTGGAAGAACAGAGCAAGAAGGGCTTTCTTACTATCATCAATTTCTCAGATATGTCATGGGGGCATCCTCAAAAATCTGCGGATCATTAGTATGTTTAGAATGAAGGTAAAGAACTCCAAAATCTAGTCTGTAGAATTCCCCCATTTTATTTCAATTGTCAGCTCTATCACTTGAACACCTACAATTTAATTTGTTGTTGTGAGGAGAGAGAGAACTTCTGTTCTCCACAGGTTAAATGTGTGCCTGGGGTGACCACAAAGGGGAGAAGGGCTGCCTTCAAGTACGACTTGGAAGTCAGGTTACTGACCAGAATTGTGGGAACTTAAATTTTTTGATGCCATTTACAGTACCATTTAGAATTCTGTAGATAGTCAACATCCCTTTCTCTTTGAACTCCCCAAAGAATTTGTCTGAAAATCTCTGTTCTTTTCCCTACCAGATGCCAGGTACAGTGTCTGAGTGGCCCCCATTGAGTGCAGACTTTTTCCAGCCATCAGCATGTCTGGGAGGGAAGGGGAAAATCTACCTACTCACACTTCCTTTCAAAAGCACCAGACCATTTCCTGATGGTATTTCTGCTTTTTGGTGACTTACTTGAAAACTAGATTCCACGGCAGTCTTTCAAGCATTATAGAAGATCATGGTACTTGGATACTTTGGGGTTCCACCATTTTATTCAAGATGACAGGAAGAACCACCTTCTAAGGCACAGATTGACATTGTCTAATGGTGCTTCAGATGTGAGCAGAATTATTTAACTCTTTCAAAAATGGATGTAGGACAAACAGGTGAACACATAATACCAATTATTAGGTTGAAAGATTCAGGAAATGTGTTTTGTGAAAACCAGCAGATTAAAAAGTGGAAACAATGTATCCTACTTTGCTGGAACACAACGGTGCATCATCCCACCAGCCAGGGACAAGAGCTGCTTGGGACATGGCCACCTGCTGGCCCCAGAGTCCTTTTGTCGCCCTTGAAGCACAGGTAACACAGTCATGCAGGTAGATGTGGGGACAGATGGCTGAGCTGTTTTTACCTCTGCAGTTTTAGCTAAATTGTGGAGGCTGAGATATGCAAAGAAACATCTTTGGGAAATACACCCAGGAGGTGCAATAAAACACTTCTGGGGCTACGTGTATTCTGTTTATTTAGCAGTTTGCTAGGTGAAAAGCACATCAGAGTAAACCACTTTTCTTCCAGACTTTTAGCTTGCTCAATTTTATTACTATCTTTGGGTTTTAGAACATACCGATCTTATTTCTTGAACACAATTTAGGTGATAGGTGGAGATCTTCCCAGTAAACAATGATTCTTATGAATTGATTTCTGATCACTGCTGCTACTGGATTTGCCATTGCTATCAACCAGAACCCCTTCTTAGAAAGGACTCTGTCATATAACTCGGCATGCCACTCTGCAAAACAATGGAAGGTGTTGGCAGCAATGGTCAGAGTAGCCCTACCAGGTGACACTGACTGGAGGGAGGAGTGCTGTCCACTCAGTGGGTGACAGGACTGGCCTAGGGCCCAGGGCTCAGGACACTTGGGTTCCTATCCTTCCTTTCTTACCGCCCACCTGATTCAATCTTCTCAGTTTAGCAACTGCTCGAATTTCTGATTTCTCTTCAAGAAATTATGGCGTAAGTGATTTCTAAGGAGAAGACAAGAAGACTGATGAGGGGACTGGGATCACCCACATTTTTGTTTGTTTTCTCCTCTTTCCAAGTTCCTGGGATGAGATGTGGGGGAAGGGACTAGGAATGGAAGAGAGAGAGGGAGTTAGTTAACCAGGAAAGTTCTAGAAACCTGTGTTCCTAACTGAATGATTGATTGCAGAGAGGAAAAATTGACAAACCAAGAAAGTTTGGGAAATGGGCTAATGGGTCATAGCTCCCCCCATGGAGTATACTCAAAAGGCTGCTCCCTGCCATGCTCACAGCTCTGCAGAGGACAGCTTGTCAGTACTGGCTGGGAGAGGGCCCCCTGAGTTTCTGGACTCATTTATCCCAGGGTGGGCAAATACCCACTGCTTAGGTCAGGAGGAGTTTATCTCTAAGCCTTGCTGAGCTCTGTTTCTTTATTCTTTGCAACCTCTTGGAACTAGTACTGGATCCTGGTTATTGGATTCTGGAAGGGGCTTTAGGACTTAGTGTGGTTTATTAGTGAGGGATGTTGACCATCAGTGCCGGTCAGCAGGTGGAGCAGTGGCTGAGACTCACCCTCCCTGGAGAAGAAAATGTCATTCGAGGTCTCTCACTCAACTGTTTTATTACAATTCCCATTGCTGATGTGGACGTTGACCCCACCTGTACCCAACAGCCTGAGAGGAACTTCCGCAGGCAGGAGGGCGGGCAGTCAGGGGTGCCACGTCATGGCCACACTGGGTCATCGCCCTGGCCATGGGTAAGAACTGTAGGCTTCCTGTGCTAGGGTCTGTGTATAAAAGCTGGCACTTAAGTTGTGTAAAGACCTTGAAATTTCACATCAAACCATGGCAGATATGAATCTGTGTTTCTTCAAACTCATTGCAGGAGGAGGAATCCCATCATATACCTCTGTTCCTTGTTTCTTAGCATCAAAATTCAACCCTTCGGAGGCAGTAGATTCGATTTCTAGATTATTCAAGCATGCACAGCATATCCAAATCTGGCAGTTTACATGCAAGAGTTTCTCACCATTGTGTGCATAGAAGGCTAATGTGCCTTTCCTGGGCCCTCTGAGCTCAGAAATCTTCCAATAGTGGCTGTCCCCACTGATTGTCACACCCTGTTTAATGAACATACTTCTAATGTGATCTTCCAGATGCTTCCTTCCTCCCTGGCAAGCTAAAGGTCATAAAGATGCAGGTTCTCTTTGAGTTATTCAGGCCAGGCACAATTGAGATGAAACATAATAACATAAAAATTAAGGTTGCCTGTTATCTGGCCCTCCACAGTTAGCCATTTCTCCCAGTTTGGGCAGTTATCTTCCCTCTTGTTTTCCTATGCACACACTTTTATGTTTTGACAGCCAGCAAAGACCCAGGGAGAGATGGCATGTCAGGCCATTCAGAATGGCAATTTAAACAACTATGGTTTGCAAACTTTAGTGCTCATAAGAATCACCTGGAGAGAGCTTGTAAAACACATTCCTAGATCTGACCCTCAGGAATTCTACATTCCACACATGTTAAGACAGCCTGCTGCATTCAGCCCAAACCGTTACACTGGGGCAGCACGGGCTGGGCCCCAGCACCCTCTCCAGGCTCCTGGACTATAGCTTCTGGAGGAAGAGGCTTATGTGAGAGACTCCATGTGGACCTTCAATGACGAGTTCATCGAGATGAGTTCATCAAGTTCCAGGTACTCTTGTGAAGCCAGCAAGCCCTCAGAGGTCAGGGTCTCTCCAGGAAGCTGCAGTGAGTGAGTGGCTGTGGGTGCTGGCACTGCTCCATCCTGGCTTCCTGGCCTTGACTGAGCTGCTTCCTGAGAGCCAGCTCCCTCAGGTGAGTGGTGGGCAACGTCACAGCTTCTTCTCCACAGGCTCTTGGTGGGGATCATGACAAGATGAGTGCTCACGGTGACTGACTTGGCTTGGCCCACAGTAAGTCCCCAGGGAGTCAAAAACTCAGTGTAGAGTAACGTGTGGCACGAAGACTGAAAGCAGGTAGCCTATGGTAACTCCAATTGCCACTTAAAGAGTTCCCGAAAGCATGGAATGGTTTCTATCTCAGGGGTCTGTGGTGATAATTAAATGAAGTAAGCCACATAGAATGTCTAGGACAGAACAAGTACCTGTTATATAAAATGTGTTTCCGATTTTGGATATTTTTTGAATTTGGGAATATTTGCTCATAAATAATGAGATGTCTTGAGATAGGACCCAAGTTTAAATTAGATCTCCCTTTATGTTTCATATACATCTTATTCACATAGTTGGAAGGTAATTTTATACAATATTTTAAATAGTTTTGTGAATGAAATGAAATTTCATGGTGTAGGGCTTCCCGCTTGTGGGATCTTGTTAATGCTCAACATGTTTTGGATTTTGGAGCATTTTAGATTTTTTGATTAGAGATGCTTAACCTATGTAAATTTAGCTTAGATTATGTGATCAATAAACATGAATCATTCTTTTAACTGTTTAATGGCTTTTCTCTATTTCCCAACAGCTGCAGAAACTGACAATGGTCTTTTAATTTTTATATTTCTTATTTCTTGTTAAAAATTCCGGCATGCAGAAATGTAGGGAGAGTTGTCCAAGGAATGCTCATATGCCCATGACCTCGACTGGACAAGTCAAAAGGGTCTGCCACCAACCACCTTTTTATGGCTGCAGCTGGCTCAGGTCTGGCTTGGAGAAGGTGTCAGGGGAGATGGGTAGCTCCTAGCAGTAGTTATTGGACAGCTGAAGCACACATAATGGAGGCAGCACAGCCTGGGGACAATGGGAGCTGCTGGGGGACTTTGGGAGGCTCCCAGGGATCAAAACATGAACCTGAGCTTAAAACAAACCAACCCAGGAGGACTTTTCAATATACACTGGACTTAGCAATAACCACACACTGGGTGGCTGCAATTTCTAAATCCTTCTCTCCCTATCAACTTCACTTCTCAACCAAATGTTAACAAACAGCCAGGATGTTCCTCAGCCCCATCTTCTCCCTGTTTACCTGTCCCTGGACTTGGCAGGTATCCCCAGGCCCAAGTGGAAGGGGGAAGGTTTGTCATCTCCAGGTACAAGATCTCTGTGAGATCCAGACCCACACCTCTGGGTCTTTGAGATCCAGACCCATACCTCTGCGTCTTTCCTGCTTCCTTGAGGGAGGGCCCAGTAAAGATTGCCATCATAACCTGGTTTTGCCAATTATTGGCTCAATAAATAAAAGGTTTTTCAAACAATGGAATGTCACTTGTTCTTCTTATTTGAACCATGGTGTGGGTGAGGAGTGGAGGGGCTTAGTTTGATTTGTCAAAACCAAAAAATGAGGATGATGCAGTTGATGGGCAAGTTCCTGGATTTACCATGTCCTGACAAATTGGAGGAAGTGAGGCAGTGGGTACAGTGGTGCCCAGAGCACGGGTTTTGGGGTCTCAGCCAGTTTGTCATGGTGTGATTCATTTCTCCATCTATAAAAAAGGAAGTACGAACTCTGTCTAGCTGGTCAGATAAGTTGAATCTACACTTTTATCAAAAGAACTCAGAAGCAGGTGCCTACCTATTGAAGGAGGTATTTCCCCTTTCCAGTCCCACAACCACCTGCAAAAGGAAAATTTCCAGATAATTCATTAACTTTCATACTTTCTACTGAGTATGTTATACCATAATAACCAGTGAAAATTAAATGAGTATTAAATAATATTTAATACTTTATTGATAGATGTGTGTGTGTGTGTGTGTGTGTGTGTGTGAGAGAGAGAGAGAGAGAGAGAGAGAGAGAGAGAGAGAGAGAGAGTGTGTGTATTAGAAACAGAGAGAGAGAGACAATGAATGGCTGGAGAAAGTGACCAGCAGCTGGGGCGTCCTTCTTGGAGGGCAGCAGAACTGTCCAGAGGAACTTCTTTGGACCACACCATCTCCTGCAGGTCAGCAGAGTGGGAACCGAATTCATTTTGGTTCTGCCCTCCTTGCCAGAGCCTCTAGATTTTTTTGTGTCACATAGCACACATTATTAGTAATGAACACTTCCCCTGCCAGATTCCCTTGGCAGGAGGAAGAGCTTGGGAGATATCTTTAAATAAGCATAAGAATCATATGTTATCTGCAGAGTATTAAGGCTTTATAGCTTCATATAGACTCACAACCCTATAAGATCCCCATTTTACAGAGGAGGAAACTGAAACCCAGCAAGGCTCATGCCTGCCTGGGACCACACATCTAGTGACTATCTTGCCCTCACATCTGAATCCCCTTTCTCCTACCCACTACAGCGGTGGGGCTCTGTGGTCTGGAATCTACATGGAGATTTCTCACTCTTCCTGTAGCCACTGATGATAGTAATTCTAGTAGACCTGTCTTTCTGTCCCCTGGATGCTGCGGTCCTAGGCTCTTAAGGGCCTGTGACACTTGATTCTGCTGGCAGGCTCAGGGCCTCCAGGAGGAAGCAGATGTTATACTGCCTTGCAGGGGCCACTGATACAGGGCTTAAAGGCCCTGGTCCAAAAAAAAAAGCCAAGGGCTAGAAATCTGGAATTGCAAATAAGGGCCAGGAGAGACAGCTTCATCACCCAAACTTCAGATAGAGTTTCTTGATGGCTGATAAGACCAAATACAGTCAGGGGAATGATCAGCAAATGATCAGTAGTTTGAGGAGGGTGGGACCATTCTAGATTTGAACAGCTGCTCCCTGGCAGCCCCAACCAAAGCAAATGTCAAGTTCCTGCTGTGCCCACAGGATAATTACACAGTGGAAAACTATCCTCACCCTGGGCACTGATTAGGGAGTCCTTCCTGGAGACCCAGGCCCCCCATGTTGACCAATTATGCAGAACATGTAGCCAAAGACTGTGCCCACATGTGGATGCCCAGACATGACCACACGCCCCTGCACAGGCTGGGAGGATCTGGTTCATTTCTCAGCTTCTGGCCTGATCCTTCTGACTTGATTCTGTTATTCTGGCCCAGCCAACAAGTGGGTTCAGAGGGACAGTTAACATAGGGATAGTTAATATCACTGGGGTCTCAGAGCTTATGGACCCCACTGAGTGAGACTAGGCTGTGAAGTAAGTAGGTGCATTGATCGTTAAGGTGAGTATACTTAACAAATACACACTGAGCATCCGTCACAGCAAAGAGCAGTACTAGGCATGGGCTGGGAACCTGGACAGTATCTTTCTTCCAGAAGCTTCCTGGAAGGTCATTGTTCAGACTACTCGTGTGAGGACACCAGAGGTGGACTGGGTGATCCCAGGGGCTGGAGCCTCTGTATGCAAGGTGTTGGTCATCACTCTGCAGTTCTTGTTGCCGAGGAACCCTGATGAGTGGGCAAGCCAATGGGCAGTGACATCACCCCCTAGGGCATGCAGCCTCTTCCTGTGGGACCACTTCCTGCAGGAACTCCACTTACTTGTCATGGCTGGAGGTGCCTTAAACTTGGTGAAAAAGGAGAGTAAGGCAATGGCCTGCCTTGTTCCTGAAAGGCTTTTACAATAGATACACATTATTTGGATGGATCAGTTATTCTCTAGAGTGTTTTTGTTTGTTTGTTTGTTTGTTTTATTTTCAACAATAGTAAAACCACTTGTGCTTTGAAGAATTTGGGATTTTGGTAACTGGGGAAGAGGCCCTTACTATTCCTTTGTTGTTCTAAGAATTATTTTGCAGAGTAAACACTGAAGGCTAGACCAGAGCCCTCAAGCCTTGGCTAGTGAGTGGTTATGTGGGTGTACCTCTATAGTAGATACACCCCCATCTGTTAATGCTTCCTTGTCACCAGGAAGGTGAGCCGCTGCCTTCCTTGGAATCACAGGCCTGTGGGGAGAAGAAGCACAGGGTTGCAGAGGTTTCCACAAAAGCAGTGTGCAGTTTCCTGGACATGAGTCCTGGTAGCCTTCAGCACAGAGTTTGCACAGCGGGTCAGTACAGCCCCCAGCTTCCTCTTGAGAAGACAGTGTGCTGGTGCACAGAGATCCAGGGAACACATAGAAGCCATGTTGGGACTAGGAGCTGTGAAACCTGGGCAAGGGGGAAGGTCCTCCAGGGAACTGGGACAGTGAGAACAGGGTGCCCTCTGAGGTCTTGGGATAAAGATATTGGGGAACCTGAAGTTTATGCAACTTGGAGGGTTATATTTTTATTCTAATTTGTTATATATGAAAGCAAATGCATTGAAACTCATTTTACACATATAGAGCACAATTTATCATATCTCTGGTTGTATACAAAGTTGAGTCGCACCATTTGTGTCTTCATATATGTACTTAGGATAATGATGTCCATCTCATTCCACCATCTTTTTTAGCCCCTTGCCCCCTCCCTTCCCCTTCCTCCCCTCTATTCTATCTAGAGTTTGTCTAATCTTCCCATGCCCCCCTCCCAACTCCACTATGAATCAGCCTCTGTATATCAGAGAAAACATTTGGCATATTTGGCTTTTGGGGGGATTGGATAACTTCACTTAGCATTATATTCTCCAACTCCATCAATTTACCTGCAAATGCCATGATTTTATTCTCTTTTATTCTGAGTAATATCCCATTGTGTATATATACCATATTTTCTTTATCCTTTCATCTACAGAAGGGCATCTAGGTTGGTTCCACAATTTAGCTATTGTGAATTGTGCTGCAATAAACATTGATGTAGCTGTGTCCCTGTAGTATGCTGTTTTTAAGTCCTTTGGGTATACACGGAGGAGTGGGATAGCTGGATCAAAAGGTGGTTCCATTCCAAGTTTTCCAAGGAATCTCCTTACTACTTTCCATACTGGCTGCATCATTTTGCAGTCCCACCAGCAATGTATGAGTGTTCCTTTTCCCCCACTTCCTCGCTAACACTTACTGTTGTTTGTATTCTTAGTAGCTGCCATTCTGATTGAAGTGAGATGAGGTCTTAGAGTAGTTTTGATTTGCATTTCTCTAATTGCTAGAGATGTTGATTGATTGAATAACACCTTCTGAGAAGTGTCTATTCAGTTCCTTAGCCCAATTATTGTTCGGGTTATTTTTTTTTTGGTGTTTAGCTTTTTGAGTTCTTTATATACCCCAGAGATTAGTGCTCTCTCTGATGTGCAAGGTAAAAATTTGCTCCCAAGCTGTAGGCTCTCTATTCACCTCACTGATTGTTTCTTTTGCGGAGAAGAAACTTTTTACTTTGAGTTCATCCCATTTATTGATTCTTGGTTTTATTTCTTGTTCTATAGGAGTCTTATTAAGGAAGTAGGTGCCTAATCCATTGGAGGGTTATTTTTAAGGAAAAGAATATAAAGTTGACTAAAGGTAATTTTTTAGAATAAGAAGAGAAAAATATCATCAAATTAATATTTTTAAAAAACTTAGTAAATACCACAAATGGAAAAAAAAGATATTCATGGATCAGCTGTCTGACATGCCACTATGAAACTTTTCCCTGCATTTTCTACCAGCATTTTTTTTAAAAAAAATATCACGGTATATCAAGAGTCTAGAAAGTTCTAGATGCCAGGGTCAGGTGTCCTCTTTCCTACCAGCCCCTGAGGGAGTGAGGCTTTGGCTGTGAGGCCTAGGAGACCTCCTGGTTAGTCTGAGCCTCCTGACAATCAGAGTCATCATCTGGATTCTTGAGGATTTGGTTCAAAAATGAGCAAGGCCAGATGCAAAGAGGAGGTTTCTCTATGAAGTGGGAGAAAAAGGGGAGCCATCCCCCCATGATTCTCAGGGCTTCACTTAAAAACGTGTCTGCATTTTGGAGGTTAGCACAGTACCATTTTTCTGCTGTGCCTTCTCTCATATGCAGTTCGTGGCCCCTGCCCACACCTCCTGACTCACCACCTGTTTTTGTGTGTGTACTTTTATCCCCGGAGAAGGAAGCCCTGCTGTACCCTCAGACGTCATCTACTTGTTTCTACCATAAGTGTTTCATGGAGAGGCTGAGTGGTCTTCTCTTCCCAGAATGTAAGTAGGATCAAGTTTTTCTGCCCAAACCATTCTCTATAATATATATATATATTTTTTGCACTGGGGATTGAATTTAAGGGTACTTTGCCCTGAGATTCATCCCAAGCCCTTTTTATTTTTTTGTTTTGAGACAAGGTCTCTAAGTCACTTCGTGCTTCTTAAGTTGCTGAGGCTGGCTTTGAACTTGTGATCCTCCTGCCTCAGCCTCCTGAGTTGTTGGGATTATAGGCATGCACCACCATGCCTGGTATCCTCTATAATAATATTAAATAACAAAAAATGCTTCTCCCCAAAACCTCCAAATGGCTCCTTATTGTTTTCCAGGTAAAGTCCCAATGCACTGTGTGGGCCATTCATAGCCTCCACAGCTTCCTGAACTGTCCACCCTACACTCCTTCCTTCTTATGCCCTGGGCTTCAACACAACTAAAACCCGCTCCAGACTCAGCCCTCCCTCTGTAGGCATGCCCTCTCTTTCCATATACAGAGCAATCTGTCAGAGTCCAGTTCAAATGACATCTGCTCCCAGGGGTCTTCCCTGATAACTCAAGAAGTGGTTCTCTTTGACCCGGATCCCATGGTGGCACTTCCTTCTCCACCCAACTTTATGTAATGGTGTTCCCTGTGCACAGCTCTTGTTCCTTGAGTGCAGGGGTGCTTGTCTACTTCATTTCATATCCACAGTGGTTTTGGATGAATGGCTTTCCTTTTTTACAGAGGAGGGCATTGGTGCTTGGAGAGGTTCAGCAGCTAGCCAGTCACTCAGCTGGTCAGATCTAGGACTCAGATCTGAGAACTCAGGTTGGTATCTCCTCCAAAACCCATTTCCAGGGTTCCCTGGAGCCATGTGACTGATATTCTTTGATTTAGAGTCAGTATAAGGATGACACAAGCCTTCACAGGCTCTGTACTCCTCACGCTCAGGAGCTATGTTGTTCATGATCCTCAGGGAAGGGGGAGAGGCAGATGGCTCTTTAACTAGTTCATCTAAGTGAGCTCGGTAGAGAGGTGAGGTACAAGAAAGAGTGAGATGTTGGCCCTTTCTCCATATTTTCACCATCATTATCTTTCATTTCGATGGGTTATGGAGAGGTCTCAGTGTTATTAGGATTTATGTAGATGCAATGAGAAAAACACTTGTGAGTATTTTAATCCTTATTATTGAGGATTTTCACAAAACAGAGGAAATAATACCATAAGTTCCCATGTAACCATTACCCAGCTATGATAGGCACCAGCCAACTTGTAGTTTTTCCCATATTTTGGGTTCTGCCGATTATAACCCTGGATGTCATTGGACATTTTGTCCCTAGTCTTGTATTTCCTATAAAGTACTAGCTTTACCTAGAATCTTGGTTTGATTTGATTTATTTTTCTTATTGAAAGTACTAATTTTATAGGTAGTGGTGTAATTACCATCAGGGCAGGCAATGTTGTGGACATTTTAAATGTAGATCAAATGTATTTAAATGTAGATCAGTCACAATCCAGTCAATATTGTACTTTCTATATGTTTTAGCCATCAATTAAAACATAGGGGAACAATCAATTGAATATTTTAATGTAGCTAGTAGAGAGGATGATAAAAGTCTCAAGTGATAGAAATGCCAATTCCTTTGATCTGATTATTACACATTGTATACATGTATTGAAATGTCTCACTGTACCCACAAATACGTCCAATAACTGTGTCAATTTAGTACACACACACACACTGTTAGGTCAGTGTTGTCCTACACATCTGAAAAACACAAAAACCGATTTACCCCACAGACACTTACTGGAAATGGAAATGGTGTACTCTAAGTGTTGTCTTAATAGAATTTAGGAGATGATTTAGATAACAAAAGAATAGAAGCACATGGCTTGGTGAAGGGCCTCTTGGAGTAAGAAGTTCCAGAACTGGGTACTTATCTAACCTCAACACTGCTGCCTGCTTACTCAGTACAGGATGTCAATACCTGGTAACATCCTGGCACAGCTTTGAGTATCATGTGATAGGTGTGTTGTAAGAATCAGGATCTTTTTTTTTTTTCAAGGAACTATGCATAAATCCTCTGCTATAACAATTTGGAAAGTGGCGGTAACTTCCGAAGTAGGTAGAAATGATGCTGCTTCAGTGGAGAGGAGGGTGGCAAGGTTGAGGATAATGGAGTGACAGACTGAAAATGTGAGTCAGAACTTTGTTGGTGGATGAGAAGACATTGTGTAGCCAAATGGAAGGTGAAGGAACCAGGTCGGGATAGCAGCTCGTGGCACCTGGGTGAATCAGTCTTTGTTCCTTCCTATTCCATGAGGTAACTCCATTGGTCCCTAGCTGACATGTGACTTTGTAGGACACAGAGAGGCTTCAGAGATCCTTCATCTGGTAATCTTTATTATCATTATTATTTCCTCTATGTGTGCCTTACTGCCCATTGAGAGAATTCTTTTAAACTCTGTGCTAAGACCACAGGAGAGACAAAGCAGGGGCTTGGCAACCCTCATGAGTATAAACTGAGGCAGGGGCTCTGCGTTTAAAGTTGTTTTTGAGATTTTAGTGGAAAGTTGCTAGAGAGTTCCATTGCAAGTCCTAAAAGAATCTGAGAGCCGATAGTCCAGCTGAAAATCCTTTCCTAGTTTCACTGGAGCAAAGAGGCCTTGGAGTCTTAGGACCTGGCGGGCAGTAAAGATAAGCATTCAGCCCTGTCTTCTTGGAAAGGCTTATCAGGTTTGGGAAAACGCCACCTCCTGGGAAGACACCCCTTTTGTGTCCTCACCTCAAACTTTACCAAGTCCTGTTCTCTGGGGCTGTGATGTCAAACGGCCTGTTCCCAGGAGGAGGCCCAGGCTGTTTTGTCGTTGAAAAGCGTGTCCCCCAGCCGGGCTGGAAATGTTTGCCACGAGTTGGCGCCAGGCAAGGCCCCTCCCCAGGCCCTCTGCACTTGAGATAGGTTCAGGGGAACTTTCTCATTATCACTCTGACCTCCAGTGTCCCCTCGCTGCCAGTTAATCATTACCCAGACAGGGCTGTATCCCTTGGTTCTCCGGCCTGTTTTTGCGGCTGCCAGGTTTATTACTGGCCGAGGGGCCTTGGCCGTGTTTGGATTGCAAGCTGACAGGCGGCCAACTGGCTCCAATTCAGCCCTGGCTGAGGCAGGAGTCTTAGGAAACTGGAGCTTCCGGCTTGTTCATGCTCCCTTCCCCACAGTGCTGAGAAGCTCTGGCACCAAGCACCCCAAGTCTTCACCAGGAGAAAGGCCAAAGGGAATCTGGGGCATAGGAGGCCCAGATCCCTTAGCAAAAACCCTCAGAGTTGGAAGGACAAAGAATCTCCACTACTTGGAGACTCTTTGCCCTGGGCCTGAGAGCTGAGCCTGGCTGTGCATCCTGCTCTTAGCTTCACCATTTCCACCTCCCTCTCTATGTGTTCACATAGGAGCTGAGATAAGCCAGAGATGTCCAACGCATATCTTGAAAAAGCAAGATGACTTACCCTAGAAGCATCACCTATTCTCTGGCAAGAATGGGTGGGTGGTAGGGTGTACTGCAGATTGAACTGCAGGGAATTTTACCACTGAGCTACATTCCTAGTTCTTTTTATTTTTCAATTTTGAGACAGAGTCTTGATAAGTTACTGAGGGTCTTGCTAAGTTGCTGAGGCTGGCTTCAAACTTGGGATCCTCCTGCCTCAGCCTCTCAAATTGCTGGCTTTATAGGCATGCACCACCATGCCTACCTTACCTTGCTTTTTTGATAACCATAGGAAAGTCCTTAGAAATGAAATAAGATTAAGGAAGGTTGCAGATCATTGGACCAAATGATACTTCTTGAAGTGCTCAGGTTTCTCAAGAAAGCCCTGGCCCTGACAAGTCGCTGTGTGCAGAATAGGCAGTGTCTGCTTGTCCATCTGCTTCTGCAGCCCTCTGAGCCTCATCTCATCTCATGTCTGTTTCCACAAGAACCGTGGCCCAGGGTCTGCTTTCCCACCTCCTCCCCTGATAGGCCAAGTCCTAGACCCTGCCCTTCCAGTCCTTCTTATCCAGATTGTCCTTCCTCTTCCTCTGGACTAGGATACAAAGGAGCATTGTGTGCTGAGGACACCTTGCTGCCCTGTACCCCTCCACATGAACACCCACAGTTCAGGGCTAGGGGCTGCCCTGTTCCAGTCTGCACATTTATCTTGTTCTGAATTGATTCTGTATTCTCCTTGAAGTTAGCTCTCCCAGACTAGGGCTTGGCCTCCCCTTTCCTTTATAAGACGTGGGATAGCCCAAGCTCTTTTCCAAAGACAGGGATGATATTCAATATGAAGCAATACCTCACCCCATTTGCATCTCTAGGAAAATCAGGGTTGGATTGGGGTTTCTGTTTGCAGAAGATAAGAGAATAGTGATTCTCCTCTCCACCTTGAACTGAGGAGAGGTTGGTGGAAATGAAGGGTGGGTGGGTGAGAAGGTTTAGACAGAATACATCAAAAAACTTTTCCCACCTCTATCCCCAAGTTCCTTTGAAGTGCAGGTCTCTAGTGTCCATAGGGAAGAGAATAGCACTGAGAGATGGCTCCCTGGAACTCGTGTGTGGGCTGCTCATCCGGAGCCCCCTCCTATGCCTTTCCTCCTGGGCTTGCTTTCTGTGCTTCTGAGACAAGGGGAATCTGTCCTCACAAATGAAGTTGCTTCCTTCCTTTTATTACATAGCAGACAGCATTAGTTTCCTCTGTGATTTCTTTTATTACCCTCCATTTTTATTAATCCTGTGGCTGTCGGTGATAACGATCTCATAAAAAAATAACTGGATGACATATTGCTGGGAGGCTCGTCTGGATGCATTAAATGAGGCCTCTTTGCTCCCTAGAGTAAGGGAGTGCTAGGCACAAGTGCAGGGGCTCATTAATATGTCGGCAGAGCCTCAGATATTTATGGTCCACGTCCTGTGATGGTGCTTCACAGCAGTGCAAGTCCAGATGAAGCTCTCTGTGACCCACACACCTGACAGTCGAAGGGCTCAGATTCAGATGTGGCTGATGGGGAGGAACCAGAGGAGATGCATCTGCAGAGATGCTGTGAATCCTGTGTTTCCAGAGAGAAATATGAGCAAATTAGGTCGAGGAATTCACCAGGCCAATCACACCCAAGACAGCCTAGAAAAGGGGAAATAGCACCTCCCTAGCCCATTAGGTAAATGCCTGGGAAGCCCCAGCTTTTCCTCGGAACCCACTAGAACTTTCCTTTCCTTTTGCACATACCAAATGGCCTCTCTTTGTTGTTAGCTTCCCTTCCTTCGCCAACCAGCATCTCTACTGCCTACCATCAGCCACACTGCACTGACCTTCAGGAGAAGAGACAGGGTTTCCTGACTCTAGGAGTGTGGCAGTCTTTACCGACAGCCAGAGTACAGTCCGAACCTTCCTTGGTCCTGTGGCAGCTGGTGAGAAATGAGGGACAGTTTAGCTTTGGCTTCCTCCATGTTTATGTCTACTGCTTGATCCATTGACTGGTTTGAATTGGATATGGAACTCAAGAGTACAGACGATATTAAAGTGGTCTTAGTTGGATGCATGGCACATGCCTGTTATCCCAGTGACTTAATTGGGAGACTGAGACAGGAGGATGGTAAGTTCTAGGCCAGCCTCAGCAACTTAGTGAGACCCACAGCAATTTAGTGTGACCCTATCTTAAATAAAAACCCAAAAGGTCTGGAGATGTATCTCAGTGGGAAAGCATCTGTGATTCAATCCCCAGTACTAGTGCAAAATAAATAAATAAACAAATGAATGAATAAAGTGGCCTTAACTGCTTTGACTTTGCTTGCAGGCTACTGTCACAGGGCATCAGAATAAATTTTCCACAGAATGCCACGCCTGATCATTTTTAAAAATTTTTATTTCATATTTTGGCAGAGCTACAGATGAGACCCAGAGCCTTGTGCATACTAGGCAAGGTTCTACCCCTGAACTGTTTCCCTGACCTCATTTTTTTTTAAATCCTGAATTCTAAAGTGGCCAGGTAGGGATCACATGTAGAATGCTCTGTTGAATTGTTTCTTTTTCTCTTTCTTCCATTATCCTCTTTTTCTTGTCCTTGGCTTATGGTCATATTTTTTTTTTCTAAAGAGGCACCCTTTATGTTGGACATTTCCTCATTTTTCATGTAACAAGTGGGGAGGCCTTTGGAACTTCTCATGGAGTGAGCATGTCTTGAACTAGAACATTCACATTGGGAATTGGCTGGTTTCTTGGTCCCTGGTCTGATGATTGCTCAGTGGTTGGATACGATATGTAGAGCCAGCCCAATATGAATGTAATGGCGAACTTGTTCTGCTTGCTGCCTGGCGAGGTGGCGGAGCTCTCTGAGTTGGAGACTTGGAGGTGCGGATGAGTCCCCCACAGCCTCCAGCAGCACGCACTGGGGAAGTGGGGAGCTGGAGCTAGAATTGGTGCTTGTTCTCATGCATTTGTTGATTATACTACCTGGCACTTTCTGCTCACGAGGGGAGTGAATGACCAGCCCCAGCCAGTGACCCCAAACCCTCTAGCTTCCAGTCAGCCCTGCCCAGGGCCAAACACTTGCCCCACACCGTTGCATTCCATGTGCTTCTGCAAACAGTCCCTGCTGGCAAGCCACGTCACATTTATGACCCACTCCTTGGGAGCTGTGATATTTTTAAGGGCCATTGGCCTGTATTTTAGTAACGTGTTATTGTTTTCTCTTTCTGCTTTTACCCCCCTCCCCTTTTATTAAGTAAAAGTCAATACAAACATCCCATTTTCAGACTGTGGTTTGCGTAACTCAGAGCAAAAGAAATTCGCTGACCTCACTCTAGTCTAGCCCATCTCCTATTCCACTATGCCCCCAATAGAAATTCTTTCATTGCAGTTTCTCCATTATGCTGTCCTGTGTCCTGATGGTGCTCCTTGTGCGGCCCAACCACTGAGCATCAGACCAGGGAACACAAAACTCTATTCCCAGTGTGAGTGTATAAATCAAGCTTTACTATTCAAGTCCTGCTCAGCCCATGAAAAGTTCCATAAAGACCCTCCCCCTTTTTGTTAAATGGGAACTGAGCATGTGTAGTCATCCCTCCATGTCTGCAGGGTATTGGCTCTCAGGTCCCCCCACAGATACCACAATTGGTGAATGTTAGTTAGTGTTCCCTCCATAAAAAGACGTAGTATTTGTACAGAACCTACACAACTCCTCCTGTATACTTTAAAACCACCTGTAGATGACTTATGACACCTAACACAATAGTTGTTATACTGTGTTGTTTAGGGAATAAGGACAAGAAAAAAGTTTCCATATTCAGCACAGATTCCACATTTTTGATGATTTTCAATCCCTGGCTGATTGAATCAGCAAATGCAGAAACTGTGAACATAGAGGGAAACTACTAAAAGTACATGTGCATGTATTTGACTCTTCATGGCCAAGCTGTAAACAACCCACATGCACATTAGCAGTAGATGGGCAAATAGACTGTGGTATAGTCACACAGTGGTACACTCTTCAGCAATAGGAAGGAATAGACTAAAATCACCTGCAACCCCATGCATATGTTGAAGGAGAGAAGCCACATATACCCAATAGAGGACTTACTATATGATCCTCTTTACATGAACTTCAAAAACAGGCAAAACTCATCTGTGATTTTTGCTGGTGGTCAGGGTGGTAGTTAACCTAGGTTGGACAAGAAGGGGAGTCTGGGGTGCTGGCCGTGCTCTGTTTTAATATGGGGTCAGTTACTTGAATAAGCAGGTTCACTTGATGGGAAATTTTCACGCTGTATTCTTGTGATTCATGTGCTTTTCTATATGTATTTGATGCTCCCCTCCTCATACAAAGGTTTTCTGGAAAAAACCTTCCTCCTAGCCACCAAGTTCCCTCTGGCTTTGTTGCCATTTAGGAATTTGTTACTTCAACCAATTACATATCACTTAAACAACCTATTTCTTTAACTGTTTCCCAGGACTTTTCTCTTGCCTGCCCACTGAGGACTTCTGGGACTGTGTCTCGATTTTTCATGGCCTCTTTCCAAAGCACTTTGCAGTAGTTGGCATGATGAATCTGAAAGGCAATGGTTTTTCTTTCCTTCCTTTATTGTTTGGAGCCAAGGGGCAGGAAATAGACAGCAGGTGCTCATCCTGATGGTGTGCTGGCTCCTTCATGCCAGGAGTGTCATTTCACCCATCCTGCATTGGATTAATTGCTTTGAAGGTGGGGGCACTGAGGCTTAGAAGGATCATGGCTTGTCCCACTCTTAGGAAGAGTGACCTCATGTCACTGCTCATCCAACTACTTTGTGAAGTTGAGGCTTTTCCAGGGAGACAGGAGTTGTCTATGTAGTTTTGAGGGATCTGGCTTTGACTTTGACAGCACAGCCTCTAGGGAAGACAGGCCCGAAGGGAACAAGGAGGAGAAGGGAAAGGAGGGAGAGTGTGGGCCCTGCATGAGAAGATATCCAGGAGGAAAGAGTCTAGACGGAATCCATCACATGGAGCCAAGAGCTCCTCTCCACCAGTGTCTGCAGCCCCCTGGGCTCTCTCCTGTCCCCTCAGTCTTACTCTCTAAGCTGGTGGACAATGCCCCAGAAGGAGCTCTCAGCCTGATCACCAAGGCTGCATGGACCAGCCCACTCCCCTTTCCTGTGGCTTCTCTGCTGCCACCCCTGCTGAGCACGGCACCCTCAGCATCCAGACACCTGTCTGACACTGCTTCCTCGAGCTCCTCCCTCTGCATATTCCCTACTTCTAAGAAAATGGTCTCTAAAAGACTGCCTTCTTATACAATGGCCCTTCCATACACATCAGTCATGGATCCAGTCTTCACAGGTGCCATGGCTTCTCTCCCCTAGGAAGTGTATTTTGATTGCATGAGGAGGTGCTGCAAGTAGCTCTCAGACATCACCCCTGCACTTTCATCTCAGCAACACGAGCCCTGACCCTGGTGTCCTGTCCTCCTCCAGGTTCGGAGCCAGGCGTGGAGTCCTGCTCCATCTCTGTGATCACTCCAGCCGTGGTTAGAGGACTGAGGCCTGACACATCAGGCCCTTTCAGGACAGACTCTGGTCAAAGCTGCAGTGTGAGGACCCTCCTCTGCACTTCAGCTCCCTGCCCCTTTGTGCCAGGTTTGTGCCAGAGAAGAGAATGATATGGCCTCATCACAGGGAGTGGAAAGTAAAGATCTGGGGTACAACCCACACCTGCCCCAAGATGGGCTCCCCTGGTTATGCATTAACAGGGGATCAGCCTCGTGGCAGGCCAGGGCTGCAATCGAAAACCAAACGGGCAAGTTTATAGCCAGCAGCCTCCCAATAAATTACCTCTCCTGCCAAAAATGTGCCCTCTCCCCTTTTTAATGTCACCTTGTCACAAAGCTGAAATGACAGGTGAGCAAACAGCAGGGATGACGAGTGAGGAACCTCTGCTCTTCAGCAGGCCCACAAAGCGCCCCTCCACCTGACCTGGGCTGCATTATCGCCTGGGAACAGTCTTTGCAGATAACGGGGAACCACCATGGTAGGCTGGCCCAGGGCTGAGGGAGACAAGAGGCTCAGGAGGAGAGAGAGAGGAAGAGGTGTCCAGGTGGCCACAGCAGAGGGGAAATACGCTTCGTTGGCCTCAGCCTCCATTGTGACCGGGTCTTCTGACTTTCTTGCTTTATGATGTTGAGAAGCAATGGCAGGAGTACCTGCCTTTATGGGTTCTAGTGGAATCTGGGGGTGCCAAGGGTATTTGGAAAGTTTGAGCCTCCCAAGACACTTGGGCTTTAGTCACAAGCCCTGAACACAAAGGGCAAGCTGAGTCCCAAGGCCACTCACATCAGGACAGGTACCTGAGGCTATGGGCCCCCTTCTAGCCTGCCACTGCCTTCAGAATTCTGGGAAGTGAGATGAGAGCAAAATATATCAAGTCCTAAAATAAAAACCCAGGAATCCATGCCAGTGCATTCTCAGGCAGAATGCACACACAGAGATCAATACCTGTTGGTGTATCTCCCCTCCCTGTTCATTCGACTCATCTCTTTATTCTCTTCTCTCTCCCTCTCCCATTCCCTAATTCCTTTTCTCCTCCCTTGCCCAAGTATCTATTAAGTACAAACTATGAGCAAGGCTCTGTAGGAGCAGCAGAGAATACAGAGAAAGGCCAGCATGGTCCCTGCTCTGGGCAGCTAGCTCCCAGCTGAATAGGGAAGGAAACAGGTGTGAAGGGCTGCCCCTGACCCATAGGCTTTCTGTGGGAATTGGGGAAGGCAACTGTCTGGGCAGACATAGCTAATGGACCCAAGGTTGGGGAAACAAAAGATGCCTTGCTCAGGGCAGAAGTATCTTGTATTCTGAGCCAGAAGCTGACTTTGGGCAGCAGCATGTGGGCAGTTGGCTGGATGAGAAGACTGGGCACCCACTTAAGGGCACAGGGAGGAAGCCTGCTGCCCTCTTCTCTGGATGGTGGCAGCCTAGTGTGTCTGAAGGTGTCAGGTAGAACATCTAAATTTTTTAAAAATTATGTTGTGATAAAACCCACATAATGTAAAACTTACTGTGTTAATTCTTTTTAGTGTACAGTTCAATGTCATTAAGGACTTTCACATTGTTGTAAAACCATTGCCATCCATCTCCAGAACTCCTCTCATCTTGTAAAACTGAAGCTCTGCACCCATTACACAATAATTACCCACACCTCACACCCCTACCCCCAGCTTCTGGCAACTTCCATTCTACTTTCTCTGTCTATTGACTTAACTACTCTAAGTACAACCTGTAGAAGTGAACTCATGTAGAATTCATCTTTTTGTGACTGGCTTAATTCACTTAGCATAATGTTCTCAAATTTCATTCATGTTGTAGCACATGTCAGAATTTCCTTCCTTTTGGAGGAATAATATTCCACTCCAGTATAGGCATGTACTACATCTTGTTTACTTATTCATCCATCAGTGGATGCTTGGGTTGATTCTAGTGTTGGTTCTTATGACTAATGGTGCTGAGAACATGCATGTGCACATACCCAACACCCAGAGATTTAAACTATCTGGAAGCCCACACATTCTGACTGAGTTCAGCTCCTGTATGGGCAGGAAAGGGAGAGAGAGGCTGCCAAGATCTTTGAGTACCACCCGGGGGCTTGGTCCTGAGCCATGCACAGAAACGTGTGGGTGAAGGAGACAGCAGAGGAGTGATGTGGCTTGGTCTCTGGAGTCAAATGCTGGCTGGCCTTGCCTGTCCTCATCCCTGGTGTGAAGAAGAACAAGTCATAACCTCATGGAAATTGTGCCAGTCTTGGCCTTGGCCTGGGATCCTCAGACTGGAGTCTTGTTGCTCTTAACTGTGGGTTCCCTGCTGCTACATTTGGATATTGATCATTCCCCACAGGCTCCTGTGTTGAGGGGTTGGTCCCCTGTGTTGTGGTACTATGGGAAGGTGGTGGAGCCGAGTGAGAGGAACTCAGGTCATTGAGTGCATGCCCTTAAAGTGGATATTGAGACCCAGCCCCTTCCTGTTTCTCTGTCTTTGTTTCCTGGTCACAAATCAGATGAGGAGCCTCCTCTGCCACATGCTTCCATCATGAAGTATTGTGCTCCCATAGGCCCAAAACAACAGGGACAAGAAACCAAGGGCTAAAACCTCTGAAATCATGGGCCAAAATAAACCTTCCCTCCTTCAAAGTTGTTTATCTCAGGCATTTTGTCATAGCAAGAGAAAGCTGACTGACACATCTGTGTTCTCATTTTGCTGGGACATCCCAGCTGACGCCTGTTGTAACAGTGCCCATTTACTCTCCTCACTGACCCTGTCTTTGGTGCTCTTCACTCAGCACCTCCATGGGTCCAAATCAGTTCAATCTGAGTGGAGTCAAAGCTTGGAACTTCAGAGATGAGATTCGGGGACAGGTACCTTGCCCTCCTCACCCATGCTCTGAAACACTAGACGTTGCCAATCTCAGCTGCCTTGCCTACACAATGGGGACAATAAGCCATGCATGGTGGCACTCTCTGTAATCTCAGTTACTGGGGAGACTGAGGTAGGAGAATTACAAGTTCAAGACGAGCCTCAGCAACTCAGGCAAGTAAGCAAGACCCTGCCTCAAAATTTAAAAAATGAAAAAATTGGAATGTAACTCAGTGATAAAGCTCCCCTAGGCTCAATTTTTGAGGACTGAAGGAAGAAAAAAGGGCAGGGGATAATGACCACATTCACTTCATGTGTGTTTTGTGATCACAAAATGTGCAACTCTACAAGAAAAAGAACTGCTCTTTTTAAGAGATCTAAGTTCAAATCTAAGCATGGATGAGAGGAAGAAAAAGCAGGAAATGCCAAGCTTCAGGGAAAAATCCAATTTTCATACAGAGAATTTGTGGATGTGGAGAACACATGAGAGTCACTGGCAATTTATTCTGAGCATTAATAAACAAAAATGCTGGCAATATGGATTAGCAGTAATAATAACTGCTATTGTTCAACACTTCTAAGGTTGTATGTGCATCACCTTGTCTAATCCAGTAGTTTTATGATCTTCAATTTGTAGAGAGAAAACTGGGGCTCAGAGTTTGATGCTCAAAGTAGTAAGTGTGAGAGCAGGCTGGTAATCAGGGCAGAGACACAAGTTGTGTTCTTGACCACCATGCTTCACCTCTCTTGACTTGAGGAAAATGCTGGATGGCCTCTTGTCACAGGTGGCATGGGAGCTGGGACATCTCTTTCAGAGGAGTTGCTGTCCCTGAAGATGCTTCTCCTCAATGTCTCCCACACAGCCCTCTCTGAGAACTCAGGGCTTCCCTTCCCTGAGAGATATAGTCCTTGGCACTAAAATCCAGTGGCCTAGAGACCACAGTGACAAAGCAGAAACTATCTTCCTGAAGGATAGCTGCTTTTTTGGGCTTCCTTGGGCTGAAGTCCCCATGAAAACCCAACTCTGGCCCCTTGTTCCAAAATCACATGGGCTCACTTGAGATGAGCCTGAATAACATGGCATATTAGCCAAGGAGGTCTTATGTCCATTGATGGAGTAAATGCGTGTCTCCCTATATTGATGGCTTCTTTCCAAACCAGGGTTGGCTGATACTATGAGCAACATTTTGGGATGTTTTAGATGCTGCCAGCTGTACATCCTTGGTCCCCAGTGACAAGTGAGCCTCATCTCTGCTTCTTTTATTTGTCCAGACACCCTTACCCCCATGACTGGAACACTGAAACTCACTAGGTCTCACTTGTCCACCCCACCTGCCCATGAACCCACCTGCTGGGTGATGCACTGGGCAAGCACATGACCTGATGGTGGGGTTGAGAGGGCCTCCAGGTCCCAATCCTTTGTTATACTCCCTGCACCACCATTACCATTAGCTTTAAGTGCCTGGTGGGTACTGGAGCAGGTGCCTTATAAGTTAGTCAAATAGTGATGGCCTCCACCCTCCTGAACACAGAATTTACTATAGAAAAACACAGAGGGCACACAGAATACCCACACTCAAGGGCAGATGTGCAAGGGTTTGTAACAATTTATTTAAAGCAATGAAGCAAGTGTGAAGAATGGGGTTGGCGGGATAGAAAGAGAGAGAGATGAGTATTCCACAGGATGGTCCCTGGAGGGTGGGGGGGCATTGGCTCCTTGGGGATGCACAGAAGAGAGCCTTTCTATGCAGGGTTGTTGCTCAGCCTGGGAGCTTTCACTCATTAGGCTGCCCCGAGGGTCCTTTTTCTTTACTTGGTTACAGTTGTCTGAGTCAGGAGAGATGAAAATCCTGGATGTGTCCCCCGCATCCCGCAATGATATTATGCTTTGGCTTTGAAGCCTTTTTTCATCTCGAATGCAAGGTAGTAAATAAAGCTGTGACTGCCTAGTGTATAAGTTTCCTTTGCTTCTCTCTTCGGCTCAAGTGTGCTGTGTGCTGTGTACCTTTGCACGAGAGCTGTGGATGCCTGTAGCTTCATTCTTTCATTCATTCATTCATTCATTCATCTAGTCGTCATTCAACAAAAAATTATAGTGAGCTGCTTCCTTCTGTAGTATGTGAGCAATCAGCATTCTCTGCCCAGAAGCATATTAAATATTTTCCTGAAACACTCTGTACTTCCCTCTCTTACTCAGGAAGGGTTTTTTGTTTTTTTGTTTTGTTTTTTTTTTTTTTTTGATACTGGAGATGAAAATCAGGGTTGCTTAACTACTGAGCCTTATCCCCAGCCCCTTTAATGTTTTAAATAATTTTGAGACAGGCTTTGCTAAGTTGCTTAGGGTCTTGTTTAGTTGCTGAGGCTGGCCTTGAACTTGTGATCCTCTTGCCTCAGCCTCCTGAGCCTCTAGGACTCCAGGTGTGTACCAAAGTGTCCAGCTCATATTCCAAGCTTTCTTCCCTTCTTACTTTTCTTTTCTTCTAAGACATCTGGGTTAAACCACTCAACTCCTTTGACACTTGCCCAGAAAATTCAACTAAAAAAATTCCCAAACAGTGGAGATAATAAAGGATAAAATGGGGATAATAGGCCATAGGAGGGATTGTTAGGACTCTTTCTACTTCTGCTAAACTCTGAAAGCTCTACTGATTTCCCCAGAAAATAAAAAAAAGAAGTTAAAATAAATATTTTTCAAGTTGTATTTTATGATGTATTACTAAAAAGTTATTCCTGCTTCTCTTTTTAAGTTCAGTTATAAAGTATGAGTTTACTTTGGGGCATCGAGTGACTCCTCATTTCTCTGGGACTGTATTTTTGTGGTCACCCTTGTCCTCCTAGGTCTTTGTTTTGCCTGGGGCCCTCTGTGCCCATACCAATGCTGGGAATTTGGGGCTGGGGGGCAGGGAGGCACTTTCTGAATATGGGGTAAGAATCCAAACACATTCTGCTAATCTCAGGGCTTGGTGAAACTCTTTGCTCAGACTTTATTGCCAGTGGGAATTGATGGTTTGTGTTTGCTCTTCAAATAAAGCAACCTTGGAGGTAGAAAAGGGCATTTTCTGTGAGCTGCTGACTTCTGAAATCTTGAGCCTTCTTCCTTATCAGGCCTGTTTATTACAGGTTTCATAAATGTTTTATGAGAGACTGGTGAGGCACTGCTGACTAGGGGTGGTGGCAGCTGTCTCCAACTTTCCACATTGTTGACAAGATCAAAGGACAGATTTACCACCTGATAAGATAGGCTGGATAAGATAGGGCAGATCCCAAACTGACTTCTTGCCTCCATGCACTTAGGCAAACAAAATTGGCTAAATGTGCTGCCTTTTTCCTCCCTCACTGGGGATCTTTTGTCATTTGTAGAACCAAATGAACCTTCCCAGCAATCCTGGCTTCCAGAATTCTGGCTAATTCTTCATATCAACAGTTTTAGATTTTTTAAAATGTACATTTTAAAGATATAAAAGTTTTTGTCTTTCATGATGTTAAAGAGATAAAGATTTTAAAGAGTTAAAAATATCTGAGCACTTCTCTCCCACTCTGTTCAGACAAATGACACCAGTTTAAAAGTATGTGCAACGAGAAAAAGGAAAAACGAGTGCATGAAAATAATTTATGGCCAAATAAATCATCTCTAGAACATTTATATTTTCAGGTAGAGAAATTGTATTGACTTTATTTCCACCCATTGTTGACTTTTTACTACAATTGCCTTAACAATCTTTGACAATATTCTTTTAATTTGACTCATTATTATTGAACATCGGAAACTTCCTTTGGTCATCAGAAAGCAAAGCTCTTTAAAAAAAAAAAAAACCAACTTTTTTTTTTTTTTTTTTTTTTTTTAAGAAACAAAGGGAAAGATTCTCTCCTGAGTTAAAAGAAGTTTCCAGAAATGCCTCACTTTGCCCATGCTCTCTGGAACTCACCTGAGTTCTGGAACTCACCTTACTACCTGCTGGGATTGCACAAATTGGAGGACCCTGAGGCATCTGCCTATTTCAGGAATGACTTTGAGGACATCAGGAATGTTCTCAGATGGTAATGCAGACATCCCAGGACTCAGGACAGCTGTTTTGCCCTCAGCAAAACATTAAGGGTCTACTTCAAGATCTACATTGTCCTAGAAAGATTGCATAACAGACACTTTTGAAGACCTGTAAAACAGCTCTTCTTACCTTGGAGTTGTTTCCTACACTCAAAGATTGCTTCTCCCTATTATAAGCATCTCCCTTATTCCTTGAGTTCCCTGATTTTTCTCCACTCTCTTCTGTCCCCTACTCCACTCAGCAGGGCCTACTCCTTCCCCTGCACTTATCTCATTTTAAGATGCACTTGTTCTATGTCCCCAGGCCTCTTGGAAAGCCAGTTGAAAAACTAGTCCCCATGAATGGGGGGATGAGGATAACACTCATTCATTATAGACAGTCCCTCTCTCAAATTTCCCGTTTTGCAGGGTGTTGAATGGTAGTGGTGGCATTTCAGCCATTAGTCAGGGATTATGCCATGTGCTCCCTACTGGGATTAATCAGGATTCTTATGTGCGAAACACACTTGTCCTTCTAGCTATGTGTTTGCTCTCATGCTCCAGCACCTGGATCCAGGCACAGATGCACAGATAGTGGTGCTCTAGACTTAGAAATGGGCCCCTTTCCCAGTTCTAGGCATGGACCGAGGGCCTGGGCTTCATCTTCTAACTTGCATTTAGAGGACAGAAGCATGCTCTCTTTAGGGGACAAAAACCCTGTGTGGGGTTGTCCTAAGGACTTACGGACCAGTCTTGGACAGGATCAGGTTTGGATACTTTCATAGAGGAAAAGAGACTTGGAAAAGTCTTTGAGAAAAAAAAAATGAAAAAGTGTTTTGTAAAGACTCGTGTGAAAGTTCAGAGCAAGCAATGTATGCCTGGAAGGTAGATTTAATTCATAATCATGGGGCAACCTCTTCCTCAAGCCCTCATTTAAATTAATCCTCAAAATATTCCCACTGGGGCCCAGCCCCTCTACTCTAGTCCATGTAGCTAAGGGAGACCCTCAAAGATAGCACTGGGGGCACCTCATCTGCTTGGCAGCACAGGAAAGGTGTGTAAAAGATAGTATAGATCTGTTTAAAATTCAGGTTCCAGAACCACAATAAGTTGGAGTGGTCCGAGAGTGTGCATTTGGTCTGGATTTTCCAGATGGTTCAGATATAGGACACTGACTTACACCTTGGAAATGCTGAACTGGTAGAATGAACAACTGGGATCGGGGGTGGGGGCACTTCCTAGTCCCCTGTCTGCCTCTAGTCTGCAACCTGACTTTGGACAGTCACCTTGTCTTGATGTGTTATAAAATACACAAGGCATACATAGCCCTATTCCTCCAACCCCAACGCCAACTTCAAAATGCAGGCTGTATATACTAGTGTTTAATTATTTTGTTCTGTTCAGAGCTGGGGTGCACCAGAGCTCTGGGAAGGAATTGTATCCATAGGGAGCCATCCTTGCCCTGGAACACACCCTGGTCTTAGTAAGTCAGGAAATATCAAAGATTTTGACTTGTGTTCTAGATAGAGAAAAACTGAGACTGACTCCACTTCAAGGGCATTGGAGAAAATTGCTAGGCCGGATCAGAATTTTAGTGGATTTGAAAGACATAGAGCTCCTTAAATGATGTCATTGATTCCTTTCAGGAGTGTTGAACTCAGAAACACAGTATTGCTCCTGAGGTACCTTCAGTGTGGCTGCCACCGCTGGCCAGAGCTGTTCCAGGAGGCAGATTTCTCACGGCAAATGCTCCTTTTTCTTTCTCCCTGAAAAGGGTAGCCCATAGTTTCCTGTAAGGACCCCTGGGGTGTTGCCCACTCAGGTAGGAATCTGGTGGCACATGGTGTAGGTGGCCCAGTACCTTTTCCTATAGAAAGGCCACCAAAGGCCTTCCAGACCTGTCCCAGCCATAAGGAAGCTGGCCCTCAGGTGGGGTGCTGTGGCTGCTGATCCATGGAGCGTATTCCAGTTCAGTCCTCATGGGGTGCTGCATATGGTCTAATCCGCGGAGGCTGGGTTTGGGATTGGGGCTGGCAGGGGAGTGTGCTGAAGAAGGCCATGAAAGGGAATTTTATTATCTGTGGAATTGTTTCCGAAACATTATCAGCTCAGATTATTGGCCACAAATTTTCATCCGAAATCAGAGAGTAATAGGCTTTTACAGTGCAGTAAAAAGCATATTAGCTGGTCCTGCGGTTGTTCTCACCTCCCATTTACTCCACTGTTTTATCAATATTGCCATAATTTGACACTTGTGAATAGAGGAAGATTGTAAAGTGTCCATAGATCCTGTAAACCGTACTAAATAGAGATTAGTATTACTACTAAGTGTAAACCCTAGTAAAAGATAATTAAGTTGATGGATATGGCTGTAAATCTCCCTTTTATCAAGTGCTTGCTCTCGTGCGGGCAGTCTCTAGCCTTATTATTTTACAGCATCATTAATGCCCTGGCAGTATCAGCATCTTAAGTGGATGCTGCTGTCTGCTGAATGGGGAGACAATAAGATGTGCCAGTTGGCCACAAAAATCTGCAAAGGGTCTCACTTCCCTTCCTTCTGTTTTACCGGTGGTGCATGGTCATGATGAGTGTGTACTCTGGGGTGGCCAGGTGTCCAGGAGCAGGTACAGGTCACCCAACAGTGTCCCCCAGCACATGGTCCATTCTTATCCCCAGCTTTCTTATAGGGGGCTCTGGGTGCCCGAAGGTTGCCATTTCTGGTGATCTTGTCTGTGTCACCTTTCTAGATATCCCTGTGGTGCTCTGCTTTCTGTAGAGACTGTTTTGCTGTCACCCAATAGTGCTGCTTCTGCAGAAAGTAAAACTGCTAAGCCATAATTCAACGGAGGCAGTGGAACGCAGACATAGTCTTCAGAGGTGGTTGCTGTCAGTGCCTCACTAAAAGGGGGCATCCCGGGATGGCAGCCTGTGTCTGAATGGCCCAATCCTAGCAAAGAGGTCCGTCTCACACACAGGTCCTTAGGAGCATTTTCTGCCCTTGATAAGGGTGGGTATTGCTTAGCAGTGGGGCAGTGGAGCTGTGGGGGCTGTCCCTCTCTGAGGATACATCTTTGGGGCTGCATGATACGGAATTGCTGATGCAGGGCTCCTATCCCCAACCCACCCTTCCTACATGTCCAAGCATTGGCCAAGGGCCACATGTCCACAGAGAGCCAAGGAGTGCCATCTCTGGTCTTGGAACTGACTTCTAGACAGGGGCAGAGCTTGTAAACATTGAGTCCATGTGTCTGCCCCAAACTGGCTCATCCTCCATCAGATCTCTTTTCTCCAGAGCCACTGGGAGAACTAACATCTGCTACTTGCTGCCAATCCATTTTTCTTGCATGACAGTTGGCAAACAGATGCACGGCCTAAGAGCAGGCAGGAGGTCATTGTGTCTCTGGACTTAACCCTGGGCCTAGCTAAGGTCACCCACCCTTGAGGCTTCAGATGCCACCAAAGTCAGAGGGTAGTTTCTTTCCCAACCTCCAAGAGGCCCAATTTAGCCTCAAGAAGGGATTTATTTAGATGAATTCAACTCCCAGTTGCCAGTACCCCATTATTTATGGAATACAAGGCCTGGAGGCGAATGTTCTTACTCATACAAGCTCCTGACCTTGACTAAGACCTTGAGTTGGGCCTCTGGGTAACTAGGCTCCGAGCCTTCGGGCTGGCCTGGTTGACGAGGCCAAGTTCTCAGGCTGCTGGGCGAGCCATGCTCTTTGGCTGGCCTTGACTAGAGACTGGAACATGGAGAACAAGGAAATAGCCTCACAGAGGAGTCATCTGGGAGAGACAGGATTTGGCTCCAGCAGATAAACACACTCCCCCGACCTTTTATTGCCCGAAGCTGAGCGATATGTACTGGGGTTGGAATTAGCAGGCTGAAAGTTCAAGTGATAAGCAGCTTCTCGGGGCACGCGGATCAGAAGTGCCAGCGCAGGGGCTTGTTGGGAGGCCCTGGTTGGGACTTGTCACCTTTTGAACTTTCAAACTGCTTGGCAGGCTCAGGGCCCAATTCTGTGGCCTGTTTCACCATCTCCAGCAGCGGGAGAGTGAGCAGAGGAGAGGCCTAGCCAGCCCCTCTCTTCCACCTCAGTGCACCAGGGTGGTGTGATTTGGGATCCTCATTTCAAGCCAAGCTGGGCCACTAAAGAGGAGGATAGGGTCCTGTTGTGTGCTGAACCTCAGGGCCCCAGAGCCTTTCTGTGCCCTTATTCCTGCCTGTAGGGAACGTAGAGTTTAACAGAAGAATTGTGAATTGCGCTCTCTTGATGGAAGTCACGGGAGGAAATTAATCTCAGGACAATGTCATTTGGAGCACTTGCAATTGCATGCTGTGGTTGTTAAAAATGTGCTTCTTGGGCCCTCTCCCAGGTCTACCAAGTTGGGGGAGTGTGAAGAGAAATTTACACACTCATGGTGGGAGCTATTGGCCTGAGACCTGACCCTCTTGTGTGGAAATCAAGAGCTCTAGTCTTGAAAGTGTAAAACCCCACTGTCTTACACGGTGCAGAATCTACCAACTCTTTCTATTAGCATTTATTAAGAACACCTGTGGGCCAAGCGCTCTCCAGGCTCCCAGGGCGCAGCTGTGAGTGTCCCAGGCTTTGCCCACCTGGAGGCCCCCAGGAAGTAGAGGAGATAGACAAGTGGGGCCTGGTGTGGATAATGCCCAGAGGCCCCTCAGGGCCATACGGGGCACTAGGCACAGCCCAGCTCCCTCTGATCCTGTGTCGAGTGTGTACACGCGCATGCTCGTGGGTTGGAGATGTCATGTACCCACAGACCTATCAGTTTTGTTCCAGAGCAGGTCATCATGCTCCTGACTTCCTGGGCTTTCACCTTGGAATTTTTTTACCTAGGAAAATTTTGCCCCTGAAGGAAAAAATATCTGAAAAACTTTTTATTTTTCATCAGGAATATATTTTAAAGTAAATGACAATATGCCACATTTGCTATGTTCCTTAAAAGGGTCACCTTTGATTCTATTCCAAAAAGAAAGAACAAAGAAAATTGAGAAAAGGAAAATTATAGCAATCATGAACAAAATCTCCCGTGCTGTAGCCCAAGTCAAACCCTCAAAATGATGCGGGCTGAGGCCAACTGTAAAACGCTCTCAGTTGCTTAAGCTAATAAACTCGACTATCTTGAAGAGCAAACACCGTATTGTTTTGCCAACTATTAGATTTTTACTACTCTCCAATAAAGTGAGCACTTTATTCCTTTCAAATAATATTCCACTCATTGTTTCCTGAAGATTAGCAATTGAAAGAGATGTCAACAGTTTTCACTCTTTAAATTAAGTATAATAGGCTTTTATAGCACAGTATAAAGATATCAAGGAGAAAAGCTGCAATCACAACCGCTCGATTTTTCTTTTATCTGTCACTACAGCCCCAATTTGACACTTGTGAGCAGAGGAAGCTTGTAAAGGGCCGGCAGACCCCATAAATCTGGTAACACTTAGATTAGTCTTACAGCTTATTTTAGGCACCGTAAAGCGATCATTTAATTAACTAATGGGGTTGTAAGCACAGAGGTTTATCTAATTAGTGTTCTTCTCCTTCCCTCCTGGTAATTTCAGCTCGGTGTTTACATATTAGTGCCAGTCTGATCCAGGACGAGGAGCATCTGCACGGGAGTCCCCAGGCCTCCGCCTCTGCTTCTGTTCAGGGTTTTCCTGTGGCGGTGTGACATCGCCATTCCCAGAGGGAAGTAGGTCATTTTATTGCAGCTCCTTTTGAATAGTTTCACAGAAGCTGTGAACACCTCCTCTTCAGGCATTTCATACATTGTCCACGAACATTTTTACACTGTAGGTGCCAGTGCTGTCATGCATGGGTGCACGCATGTGTGTGAATGTACCCATGTGGTGTGTGCTTGTCCGTCAGTGTGATGGTGGATCCCAGAGGGAGCTATCACTCTGGGTGGTGGCTTCACTTCTGTGTGGATGGACTCACTTTTCAAGTTTTGGGGGAGCTGTGTGCACAGCTCACCTCCCGCAGAATGGGTGCACACTGGATGGAGGGTCAGGAGCTTTCTCACAGCTCCGTTCCCTTAGGGCGAAATCCCCACACCCTCCATCTGGCTTATTTCACTCTGCCTCACAGGGCTCTCCTCTTTTCTTCAGGGACCCAGGAGACCAAGGAGTCTGGAGGGGCTTAAAGCTCTGGGGCTTGAAGACCACTGAAGGGGCCACCCCTGAACTTCCAGAGGGTGAGCTGGATGATAGGATTGGGTTTACTGGGCGCAGTGCTGCTCAGAGAACAGTCTGGAATGAATGAAAGCCCTCTTGTGGCCGAGTTACTCCCTAGAAGGTCATTGCTGGGTTATTGGGCAGGGGACTATGGTGGGTAGACACAATCTGAGGACAGGTTCTTCTCCAGGGTCCAATATCAAAGGATGCTTTCACCACCGTTTGAGTCAAAAGGCACTATCCAAATTTGAGTTTTGGTGACTCCCAGTCTCACCCCAGCAGCTCTCAGCTTTGTGGATCCAGCTTCCCAGCAAGGGGAGGCCAGGGGATCCCAAGAGGAGCCCAGCCAGCAGAGGGCAGAGAGGAGTTGTTGCAGGCTGGTGGGATTTTGTGCCCACCCTTCCAAAAAGCCTCTCCATTGTTTCTGCTTCAGTTTGGAATGGCCATCCCATTTGAGAGCTTTTCCATGTTCACTCAAAAAATGTTTCTGAAAATTTGTAAAACTAAATTAGGTTTTAACTGATAAAATAGCAAAATTTACCATTTTAACTGCTTTTATGTGTGCAGTGTGTATTAAATACACTCACATTATTGTGTAACCATTACCAAATCAGTCTCCAGAACTCTTCATCTTGCAAAACTGAAACTGCCTGTTCTCTTTAAACATTAACTCTCCTTCCCCCCTCCCACTAGCTCCTGGCAACCACCACCCAACTCTTTGCTTCTCTAAGTCTGACCTCATTTAACTGGAATTATACGGTAATTTCCTCCTCCCACCCCCCATCTGGCTTATTTCACTTAGCACAATGTCTTCAAGATTCATCCATGTTGTAGAAGGGGTAAGAATTTCCTTCTCTTCACAGGCTGAACCCTAGACCATTGTTGTAGATACTGCATTTTGTTTATCTGTTGATGGACATGGGTTGATTCTGCCTTTAGCTACTGTGAATGGCGCTGTTATGGACATGAGTAATAGGACTGCAGTAATTCTTCCTTATCTGCAGGGTGTGCATTCCAAGGCCCCCTGTGAATGCCTGAAACAGGACCCTGTATGTCACTTGAACACAAGCCCTGTGGTACCGCAACACTTGATATCCAAGGTGGATACTAAATGAGTGACAGGATTAACAGGAAGGTAGCTTACACAGTGTAAATACACTGGAAAAAGGGATGATTTACACAGGATCTGGACAGGAATGGAGCAGGATGGCCCAAGTTATCATGCTGGCTCCAGATACCCAGATGGTTCCCAATTTAAAACTTATAACTCATTAATTTCTGGAATTTTCCAATTAATATTTTCAGATCATAATTAACCACAAAAAAACTGTGGTTAAGTCCTTTCTTTCACTTTTTGGGGTATATATTGAGAAATGGAATTGCTGGATCATGTGGTAATTCCATGTTTAATTTTTTTGAGGAACTACTATTTTTCCTAGTAGCTGCACCATTTTACATTTCCACCAGCTATACACAAAGCTTTTTTCCATATTTCTCTTCAATACTAATCATTTCCTTCCTTCCTTCCTTCCTTCCTTCCTCCCTTCCTCCCTTCCTTTCTTTCTTTCTTTTCTTTTTTGCTTTAAAATAATAACCATCCTAAAAGCTATGAACTGTGAAGTGGTATGTCATGGTTTTGATTTGCACTGGGAAATGAGTAACTTTCATTTTCATTATTTAGAGGATATTTTGTTGGTTTCTGTAATGAAATCCATGTAGCTAATGCCTTACATATTTAACACAGTGTGTTAATTCCTGGAAAAAATAAAATTAACATTTTTAGACCAATATGACTGTTAATTTCTTCACAAGGCCAACTCAACATGGTAAACTGGAATACTTTTATGAAGTTGAAAAAAGCTAAAGTTTCCAAAAATTCAAATTATATATATGTGTGTATATATATTTATATAAAATATATTACATACAGATATATGAATATATTAACCTATTTATCAATAGCAGCAACAGCTTTTTAGGTTCTGCAGTCATCTGATAGAGACATCCATTATATTCCATTAAAAAAAGGGAGGAAAATGGTTAAAAACAACAACAACAACAACCAAAACCAAAACCAAAACCAAAACCAAAACCAAAACCAAACTTAAGAAAACAGCAAAATTCTATTACTTTTGTGAAATCTGGCACTATATTTTTAATTAACTTCCAATCTTCATCCAAAAATAAAACATTCTAGAGCAACATCATTAAAACCAGCTCTGATAAAACATAGTCACTACTATGTATCAAAAAGCAGGTACAAAAGATTTGACATTCATAATGTAAATTGTACAATACAATTAAAAGGCATTACTGGGGGCAGAGCACTTTCCCAGCATGTGTGAGGCACTGGGTTCGATCCTTAGCACCACATAAAAATAAACAAACCCATGAATAAAGGCATTCTATCCATCTACAACTACATCTTTTTTTTTTTTTTTTAAAGCCATTATTCTACTTTTCTAGCAGAGGGACCAAAGGTTAGTATGACATAGGTCTGTAAAAAAATGTACTTCCTTAGATAGGATTTCCTTTCATTAGTGGCACAGTTCTAGATATTCACTCTCTTCATGAACATCAGCTAAAAACAGTTAAAAAAAAAAAAAGACCAGGGGAAAAAACCCAAACCAAAAAACAAAACAACTGTCATTCTAACAAGTGAGATGGAATCTCAGTGTAGTTTTGATTGGCATTTCTCTTATTGCTAATGATGAAAATTTTTTCCTGTACTGTTGGCCATTTGTATTTCTTCTTTTGAGAAGTGTCTGTTTAATTCATTTGCCCAACTATTAATTGGGTTATTTGTTTTTTTTTGTGTTAAATTGTTTGAGTTCTCCACGTAGCCTCAATATTTAATCCTCTGTCAGAAGAGTAGCTGGCCGATTTTCTCCGATTCTGTAGGGTCTCTCTTCACATTCTTAATTGATTTTTTTCTGTTCTGCAGAAACTTTTAAATTTGATGTCATCCCACTTATGAATTCAGCATTATTTCCTGAGCTTCAGGGATCCTACTGAGAAAGTCGCTGCCTGTGTCTGTATGTTGGAGTGTTGACTGTGTTTTTTCTTGAGTTGCATAGTCTCTGGTCTAATTCCTAGGTCTTTGATCCATTTTCAGTAGGCTTGTGTGCAAGTGAGAGATAAGGATCTAGTCTCATTCTTCTACTTATGGATACATAGTTTCCCCCGAAAAAACTGTCTTTTCTACAGGGTATGTTTTTGGTGACTTTGTCAATGATCAGATGACTGTAGATGTGTGGGTTTGTCACTGTGTCTTCGACTCTGTACCATTGGTCCATGTGTCAGTTTCTATGACAGTGCCATGCAGTTTCTGTTACCATAGCTCTGTAGTATGATTTGAATATCAGATATTGTGATCCCTCTAGCATTGCTTTTTTGGTTTAAAATTTCTTTGGCTATTCTGGGTCTTTTATTCTTCCAAATTAATTTTAGGACTGTTTTTTTTTTGTCTAGTTCTGTTAAAAATGCCATTGATATTTTGATGGGGATTTGCATTGTGTTTGTATATTGCTTTGGGTAGTATCATCTGGGAAGTGGGTAACTTTAAAAATTATCCAGGAGGTGCCAGAAAGCATTGAAGGGAGAACCATTGAGTTAACTGAGCATGTATTCTGTGCCAGGCACTAAGTACCTAATGTATGTTTACTCAGTTGCTCCCAATGAAAGCTCAGTGAAGTAAGAAGCATTCTCTTTCCTTCAGATGAGAAAATTAAGTCACAAAGTGAAGATATGTCAGCTGGTTTGTGGAGCCAACGTTCAAGTGCAGATGGGGACCCAGAAGTACAGCTCCCACAGCCCTGGCTTACATGTTCTTCCCTAGGGGGGCACTTCTACCTCAGGAGGAGAAAGTGTTAAGGGACACCAGGGAACAACAAATCTCCCAGGGTTCATGTGGTCCTGAAATGGTATCAAAATGCAATCTTTACTCTCATTCTTGGACATTTTTTCACATTACATTTTTAGTAAGGTTTAATAAATAAGGGTTATTTAATTCTAACTAGTCATAGATATTTCCATTTAAACTAACAGTTTAATAGTTATTTTATAATAATTAAAAAACCTTGAGCCTATGTATTTTTCTAGGGAAGGGAATAATCTAGAATTCATTTCATTTATATCTCGAGTAACAGTCTAGCACAGGGCTCTGTTAGAATTTGAGTGTGGCAATAGTGCCATCTTGTGGAAAATTAAAGTGTGGCAGTTTATGCCAATGAGAATTAATCCTAAAATTAGGATTAAGAATTTATCCATTTCTGGTCATGGGCAGGTGAAGTCATGTTCTATCTAAAGCATTTCATTCCTCTGTACATTCTGTGTCCTCTGTTAACCCAGGGGTATGACCGTAGAGACAGAGGCCACAGCATGCACAGTTCCTGTTCCTGTTGTCACTTGTAGACTCTCCTGCTCAGAGGTTATGGCAGGAGCCATGGGCTTTAGGAGAAGGGTGATTTACTACCTATCCTCCCACTCCTTTCCTTCCTTCTCTTTCTCCTCCTCCTTCTTTTTCTTCATAACTGCTTTATTGATATATAATTCCCATGCCATAGACTTTATTTATTTAAAATGTGTAAGTGGGGTTTAGTTAGTATAATCCAGAGTTGTGCAGCCATCATCATAATTGATTTTAGAATATTCTCTTCACCCCCCAAAGAAAGTAGATACTCTTTAGCTACCACCCCTCAAGCTTTCCATCTCTCCAAGGTCCTGCCAACATACCATTCTATTTCGGGCCTCTACGGATTTGCCAATTGTGCACTTTTCTTTTAAAGATAGGAACTCTCTCATCTGTTCTCTGCTGTGCTCCTGTGCTCCAAACAGTGGTTGCCATACCAGAGGCGCTTGGTCTGTATTTGCTGAGTGAGTGAAAAATTGCATTATAGGAATTAGGACAGAGAATGCTGGGGTGATCAAGGTTGGGGAAGAGGTGGGACCAAAATGGAGATGGAGTCAAAGGAAAGAAGTAAAGGTGGTGCTGGTCTTGTTTACCAGGATGTCTTCAGTGCTTCTGGAGCCTGATGTAGATGACACTCAGTAAGTGTTACAGTCATAAGTTAGTGAACGTAAGAATCACATCAGGGAGTAAGAGACAAAAAGAATCGCAAAGCAGAAATATTCTCCAGAACTGAAAGACACCTGCAATCTCAATAAATTTCCACCACAGTTCACATAAAGTGGCCGGGACCTGCTGCAAAGCTTAGTTCGCTGAAGTGAACCGGCTACATGGTCAGTGTTTTCTCCCGGTCATGGAATTATCCTTTTATCTCTGCCTCTTTTCTATCCCTGAGAGCAGGAACATCTTTTCTCTCTTTCTCTTAAAGACCATAGCCCCAGGCTCCTTCCTTTTAGGTTTTGGGACACTGCTTGATCTTCTCTCCCACCTATTCCAGATTCCTAAGAGCCTCCCAAGAGGGATACCCAAAGATATGGAGAGGACACTGGGAAGAAAATGGACACTAGAGTTCAAACCCCTTAAAAAGCAAACATCCCAAAGTGAGTCCAACCTACCACTTGAAGCTGGGCCAAGACACCCAGCCCTTTTTGTTTTGCTCGTACGCAGTGTTACAATCTCTTATTACCCAAGGTCTCACTTGAAAATGCCTGCACCTAGGGATTTAGGGACAGGCTTTTCCCTGCCAATATAAAGCAGTGGCAGAGGGAGGGGGTTTTCCAAGGAGATGAGAGAGGGAGGAGGGAGGCAGAAGACCACAGCATCAGAGGGGTAGGAAGAGTCCACAGCATCAGAGAAGAGTCAAGAAAGATGAGGACGCATCGGCGGCTTTGGGAAACTGAGGCCTTTTCCCATTCCCACAGAGGCTGGGTGGAAGGATGATAGCAGTCGGTTAAGGAGGGAACGGGAGATGAGGAAAGGGAGCAAATGCGTATGGATTTCAAAGGGTAATCCACTGATGGGAACGCAGGGAAGGGAGTGGAGAGATGGTTCAGGAGCAGTGCTCACAAATCTGGAGCAGCTGGGTGGACAGCTGCTCTTCAGGGTTGGTGTGTGCTGGTGGGGGAGGGGGAACTTGCTGTTCCATTAGGAAAGAGCTGTTTCCATTATTCAGTGGATGGCCACTGTCTAGTCAATATCATGATTTGCTGGACCTGGTGATACCAGTGGTGGCTTCTCATGGGCAGGTATTCAGTGTCTACTGGGCATTTCAGAATTGAGGTGGCCTTTTTTTCTTTTTCTTTTTTTTTTTTTTTTGCATTGCTGGGGATGGAACCTGGAGTGTCATACATTCCAGGCAAATGCCCTATTTCTGAGTCACACCCCCAGACCAGGGACACCTGCAAAGCTCTTGAAAGGCAGCTATTTCACTGCCTCTGGAGCCATGGCTTTCCCTACAACACTAAGGGACAGGGCAGCAGCTCTCCTCTTGCATCCACATGTCATCCTTTTCCATCATGGAGACTCTAGCACGCAGACTCTGTGGATTATACAGCACATGGTGGAGGGTGGAGTGCTACTTGCACCCTGGCCTGTTGTGGCAGACTCCAAGCCTAGGCTGAGCCCTACTCAAATCTTTCTGAGTCACCCAATAAATAGGTCAGGGCAAGCCCCCAAGTGTGGTATGTGTTGTCTCTTTCACCAAGTAGGCTTGCTAACTGCTGGGCCTCTTCCCTCTATTGGAGGAGATGGCCCAGCACACCCATGTCCAGCAAACTCTGAAAATATTCACCAATGTGACATCATTCTGAGTTTTTTTTAGAGTTTATCTTGTACCCTGTGGCATAGTTTTGTCTTATCAGGGGTTCCAGAGAACCTGGCACTTCCTGGTCCCTAATCTAGTGAATATGATGTCATGCGTGTACTAGAGCAGTGCGGCGTTCTGTGGATCATCCACTTGGTCAAGTTCTCTTCAGACTACATGTTGATTCAGACAGTAGAGAATTAGCCTAACCTGGCTTGGGCTGCCTGTGGATGCTGCTGCCTATTCCTCATGAAAGTAGCCGCTTCCTATCCTCCTCCTTCTGGGGACTGAAAAGAATGTATTCTCCAGACCGGAAGCCATGTGTCAATTTTTTGAGTAAACTTATCACATCTAGTATATCAGCTGCAATTGAATCCTTCATGGGGTTAAATTTACAATAGGCCTAAATGATCCTTCTGATTTTTGCACTGGCAATCAGAGGTTGGATTGCTATGCAGTCCGGTGCAGAGATGTGATCGAACACCTGCAAAGTGTGCAACTGTAACGTGTTGCCATGAATTTAGCAGCTTAAAAGAACACACATTTATGATCAAAAGTCCAGGTACAGTGTGACTCAGCCAGGGTTTCTACTTTGTCTCATGAGGATGAAATCAAAACTTTGGGAGGGTTGTGTTCCTTTCTAGTGACTTTGGGAATAATCTGCTTCCAAGCACCTTTAGTCCCTGGCAACTGTGGAACTGAGGTCCCTATTTCCTCATTGGCTATCAGCCAGGAGCCTATCTTTGCTGTTAGAGGCTGTCGGGATTCCTTCCAGTGCTTTCCATGTGGCCCCCTCTGGCAACGGGAGTGAGGTTGGGACAAAGGTCAAGACCATCCCATGCTTTCAAAGCTCTCTGACTTTCTTTTTCCTTTCCTGCCTCATCACTCTGACTCAAGCCAAAAAAAATTCTTTGCTTCATTTAACATTTCCTGTGCTTAGATGGTGCCCACAGAAGTAATCTAGGATCATCTTTCTAGGATCACATTTATTTCAAGTCTGTAACTTTATTACATCAAAAAGTTCTTTGTCATGTAATGCAGCATACTCATAAGATCCAAGGATTTGGGTGTGGGCATATTTGGAAGCTCATTATTCTGTTTATCACAAAGCATAATGATTTTCTCTGTTTATTTGTCTCAGAGAAGAGAATATATTACAGCAGAAAGAAGGAAAAATGGTTGTTTCCCTGACTTTGAGTTTCAGGTTCTCGTCTTTGATGGAGGATTCCTATACTTTGGCAACACAATACAGTTTGGAGTTTGCAGGTGTTTCTGTTCCCATGTTACTTCCACTTCAAGAGAAGAGAGGTTTCCAAATTTAGGGAGAGCAAATTGAAAAGGAAAAAAGAAAAAAAATCATGCACAGATGCAGTGGCAGTCCCAAGAAAGAGACTCCCTGGTTCTTGACCCCCTCCCCGCCAGGCTGATCACTGTTTTGGGAAGGGATGTGAGAAACTCCAGGTAACTTTGGACTCCATGTGCATCCTTCCCCTGGGAGGAAACCTTGGAGAAGAAACAGTGGCCAAGTGTCTACATTTGAGCAGACAGACCTATGTGGTCTCATGAAACATCTGTCTCTGTAAGAGCAAAATAATTCCAGAAGGCCAGAAAGCGATGCAGAAGTAGCTGAGAGAGCAAATGGAGGGACCGATGGCCAAGACCCACATGGGAAAATGGACATCTTAGCACACTGCAGGGTGACCAGGTGGCCTTAACCCCAGTGACATGACTTCATATAAGGAGAGTCCTCCCTCTCAAACTTAGAAGAAACATTATGGCCAAAAGGGCAGAAATCCTGAGCAGAGTGGGATTCTATTTCTGCTCTTTGTGGACTGGCCACTTAAAATTGAATGTAAGTTAAATTTCAGAAAAATAAATAAAGGTACAAATATTGCATATATATGTATATTTTTTTAAATCTTGAAATTTTCACCTATAAAATCTTTCTGGGAGAGTGAAAAGTTGGTTTCCTGGAAAGGAACTTTGAAATCAGGTGTGACAATGACAATTATTCCTTCCTTAACAATTGCAGGAAACTTCTTTTTTTATTGGTTATTTTTAGTAATACATGACAGAGTCCATTTTGATATAATTATACAAGCATGGAACACATCTTATCATAATTAGAACCCTGGTCTTTAGTGTGATTCTGCAATCTGTACAATTAGAAAAATGAGAAATTATACCCAAATGATACAAATGTATGAACTGCCAAGATCATTGTGATGTCATGTGTAGATAATAAAAAAAATAATAAAAAATAAAAACATCTTAAAACTGCAATATTTGCAGTAGGAAAATTGTGAGGCCAGAATATATCAATTATCCCTTTAATTGTTTCATATACATAATGATGATTTTTACTGTAAATAATCCACTTTTTTTCAGTTTTAAACATTATGTGCGTAGATTTTTTAAATATCAAGATTTTTTTAATTTGTCAAATAAGAAAAAAATTTAATTATACTGCCTACTACTTTCTTTAGGGCTATCTGCATTTCTTTGTTCCTTAGACTGTAAACTATGGGGTTCAGCAGAGGTGTCAGCACTGTAGATGTGACAGCCATCAGCATGTCTTCATGGAAGGAATCGCTGTTCTTGGGCCTCAGGTAGACAAAGCAAGCAAATCCATAGTGTTTAGACACGACCGTGAGGTGGGAGGAACAAGTCGAGAAGGCCTTATACCTCCCTTTTGCAGAGGGCATCTTCACAACTAAGGACACAATGAAGACATAGCAAATCATAATTAAAATAAAGCTTCCCACCAACACAAAGGCGGAGAGCACAAAAATAGCCATTGCTTCATGGGAAGTGTAATCACAAGCAAGGTGAACCACAGGTGAAATGTCACAAAAGAAGTGCTGGATATTGTTGGAGTCACAAAAGGATAAGTTGGATATAATAATGGTGATGCAGAGAGAAATCAGGAACCCAACCACCCAGGAGGCCATCAAGAGCTGAAAGCAGATCTTTATCGCCATCAGGACAGGATAATGAAGTGGGTTGTGGATGGCAGTGTAACGGTTGTAGGACATGGCAGCTATGATGAAACAGTTGTTGGCTGCCAGACCAAAGGGGGAAAAAAAAAAAAAAACATCTGTGTGGCACACTCAGGAAGAGAAATTGTCTTGCTCTTTGAGAGCAAGTCCACTAGCATGCGGGGGATGATTACCATCGTGGTACAGGTTTCTGAAAAGGACAGGCCAAAGAGAAAAAGTACATGGGGGTGTGGAGGTTGTGACTGAACTTGATGGCCACCATTATGGACACATTTGCAAGTAGGATGGTCACATGGGAGGAGAAAATCACTACAAAGAGGAGATTCTGCAGGTCTGGGAAACTGGAAAATCCCCACAGAAGGAATGTATTTACTGCTGTGTGATTGCCCATCTTCCTGTTAGCCACAGACATTTGATACCAATAACACAGATGCCCTTGGTCAAGACTCTGAGATAACTGGAAAAATCTCCTTAGATACTAATGCTGCATGGACTTTAATTTTGAACCCCTGGACAAATTCTGTAAGGCAACTCTTATAGAATTTTAGTAAAGAGACTTAAATGTCCTTGACAAAAGTCAGGATCAGGAGTCTGAATGATGAGGGGAATGATTCTAGCATGAGAATATATATAAATGCCACAGAGGGCGTCCAAGTATCTTCTTGGATTCTATTCAGAAAAGTACTCTTTCTCTCTCTTTTCTGCATTCTGGATCTGCAAGGAAGAGACAAAATACTAATAAAAGTCTTACCAACTGAAAAAAAAGAACCCTGGTCTTGTGGACATATATGATGGTTAAGATTAACTGTGGTATGTTCATATATGTACATAGGAAAGATGTGTCTTTCCTTTTCCTGTCCCCTCTCCCTTCCCTTCATTCCCCTTTGTCTAATCCATTGAACTTCTAGTCACCCACACCCTTATTGTAGGTTAGTGTCCACATAACAGCAAAAACATTCAACCTTTGTTTTTTTGGGATTGGCTTATTTTACTTAGTATGATAGTCTCCAGATTCATCTATTTACTGGCAAATGTCATAAAGTCATTCTTCTTTATAGCTGAGTAATACTCCACTGTGTATATGTACCACATTTTATTTATTCATTCATCTGTTGAAGAGCACCTAGATTGGCTCCATAGCTTAGCTATAAGTTGCTATAAACATTGATGTGGCTGTGTTACTCTAATATATTGATTTTGATTTTAAATCCTTTGGATATATACCGAAGAGTGGGAAACTGGGTCAAATGGTAGTTCCATTCTAAGGAATTTCTGAGGAATCTCCATACTGCTTTCCAGAGCGGTTGCAACAATTTGCAGTTCCACTAACAATGTATGAGTGTACCTTTCCCCCCACATCTTCGCCAATATTTATTGTTGCTTGTATTCTTGATAATTGCATTCTGACTAGAGAGAGGAGAAATGTCAGTGTGCTTAAATTTGCATTTCTCTAATTGCTAGAGATATTGAACATTTAATATATATATATATATTTGTTGACCATTTGTATTTCTTCTTTGAGAAGTGTGTTTAGTTCCTTAGCCCATTTATTGATTGGATTATTTGTTTCTTGGTGTTAAGTTTTTTGAGTTCTTTGTATACCTTGGAAATTAATGCCCTATCTGATGTGCAGGCGGCAAAGATTTTCTGCATTCTGTGGGCTCTCTCTTCACATTTTTTATTGTTTCCCTTGCTCTGAAGAAGCTTTTTCAGTTCGATACCATCCCATTTATTGATTCTTGATTTTATTTCTTGCATCTTTAGAAGTTGTTGAGGAAGTTGGATCCTAAGCCGACGTGATGAAAATGTAGTTGGGTCTACATTTTCTTCTAGTAGGCACAGGGTCTCTGATCGAATGCCTAGGTTCTTGATCCACTTAGAGTTTAGTTTTGTGCAGGTTGAGATACAGGGGTTCAATTTCAATCTACTATTTATGGATTTCCAGCTTTCTCAGCACCACTTGTGACTATCTTTCCTCCAATGTATGTTTATGGTGCCTTGTCTAGTATGAAATAACTATTTATGTGGGTTTGTCTTTGTGTCTTCGATTCTATTCCATTGGTCCAGCAGGAAGATTCTTGAAGGAATCCTCTTTGTTCAAAAAAAATTGATGACTTTCTAGGGGTTAAAACAGCCTAAATAATAAAGACAGACAGAACCTGTTCTAATTAAGAAAGTGGGAGGTATTTTAGCTTTAATCCTGAAAGGCGATGTTAGTGATAAGGCAGCAAGAAGAGAGGATGTGGCAAGGGGATGGAGAGGCTGAGGTCAGGGTCCTATGTGGGAAGAAGTGACTGGGGGAATTCCCCAGGGACAGAGATAGCCAACAGACAACTCTGAATGGGTATTTAATGGAACATTTTCCATTTCAGTGACATAATTCTTTCTGCAAACTTATCCAACTCAAACACAGGTGAAGTCAATTTCTGGACAGTGTTTTGTAAGAAGCATTTTTATGGGAATAGAGGGAAGGTCTTGGTGTCCATCTAGGTTAACATGGTGTATGACAGACAATGGAAGCTGGAGCCTTGGGTGATGAAATGGGAAGAAGAATGAGAGCCTCCCGAAGCCCACAGAGATGTTAAGAAGGGCTCTGGACAGCCACAGAACATGGAGTTGGGGCTTTGTGTCCATCTTCTCTAGGTCTCAAGTGTCAAGAAGTCTCCACCTGTTATTTGGATCACGTGGGTTTGACAGCACCATGTTGTAGGTTCTTGGAAATTAAGGTTCAGAATTTTAATGTTTGTTCTATATACTGTGGAAGGTTCTGGAAGTTCTTCTGCAGAAAAATGATCTGATGAAATCAGCATTTCTGAGGGACAGAAGTATAGCATAGGACCAGAATAATAACAAAGCACAGTTCTATGACCATGTTCTGGGAGGGACTGCCAAGCATGGGGGCTTGTGATTTCCAATGAGATGGACACTAATTGGTAAAGGCAATGGAGACATGAGCACTAGTAGATGGTGGCAGTCTGTCTTCCTAGTAGACTGTGAACTTTTTGGGGACAGGGTTACTTTTTAATCCTCAATACTCACTGAAGGGCCTGGCATACAATAATTATTCAACACATTTGCTGAATAATTAATGAATGATTGCTGAATAATTATTCAGAACGGGCGCTACCTGGAGTGATGCTGCCTGCTATTGCAAATAACCCCCAAATGTCATGGCTCAGAAATGGTGGAAGCTTATTTCTGATTCATGAATTTCATAATTGGTGTAGGACAGTCCTCTGGGTGGCTTTGGCTTCCCACAGTTTCCTCTCCTTTCCTGCTTGAATCTCTCAAGAACAACTGTAGAATGTGCTCAGTGATATACATGATATACCAAGATGGGTAGGAACTGCCGGAAACAGCCTGGGCTTTGTCCCTCTCTCCTCTGGAAACAGGATGTCCCTCATGAGTCCTGTTGCCCTTTAGGTCTATAACCCAGGGCAGCTGCCTTTCAGGATCCCTCAGCCGTGGTGTGCAAGTGGCACATGGGCATTTGAAACTCTGTCTGTCCCAGGCAGCTTTCTTGAGCCGTGTGGGCCTGGATCCCAATGATCCAAGGTTTCTTTTGTCCTATGTGTAAGTAATAAATCCATCTCATGCCATGTGTGTGTGGGTGTTCTGTCTCACTGGCCTTAGATGCCTTGGTAACTCGTGTGCTGTGAAGCTGCTCCACATTCTCTGCTGCACCTCAGAGAAAGTTCTCCTCTAGGCAGGGATGGAGGTCCCAGCATCCTTCCATCTGGGGGCTCCCCTGTCCCACACATGGTTTAAATGTTTTTTTTTTTTTTTTTTTTTTTTGTATTAGCTGGTGGAAGGAAAAAGAGCAGAGACCCGAACACAGGAAGGTTTTATGCGCTGGGTGGGCCCACCTCTTCTGTTCACATTTCATTGGCTGGGACTTGGTCACGCAATCATGGCAAGCCAGAAGGAGGCTGGGAGACATCATCTAGTTATGCGCCCATGGGGAAGAAATGGGTGTGGTGGACAGCAGGTGGCAATTCCTGCCATGGAGTGATGTGGGACCTCTGAATGAACAAGGCTCAAGCAAGTGAAGGATATTGCTCACAGAACATGGCTTTTGTTAGCTAAGGGGACATTATATCAGCTCTGAATAGAAGATTTATTTGGAAAGATGCCAGGCCCTGTCAAAGGCCTGTTGGCTCTCAAAATCATCCCACTTTTGATGGTAGAAGCCGTGTCAGTGGAATAAAGCTGGACTGTCTTCTAAACTATAAGGCCCTACACTCAACCAGCGCCAAGTACGTCCAACATCCTCCCCAGCAGACTGGGCTACAGCAGGAAGGCCTCAGGGGAGTTGGTTATGTTAGGGTCAATCCGGAGGGTTGTTTGTGTGGCCTTGTGTGTGATACCATAGGTCCCAGGACCACAGAATCCCCAGGTCGGTTTCCTGACTCCTTCTTGGGATGGAAGGTAGCTGGGAGGAGCTTCTCTTAAACAAGGCCTAGCAGGCCCTGGTGAGGTGGTACACAACCCTGAAAGAATCCTATTGGGGTACAGCCTTGGTTGCTAAGCCACAGCCCCTCCTGGATGTGGGGGTGAAGATGGCTGTGATGGGTGTATACCCTTGCACACCGTGTATCTCTGGCCCCCAAGCTGTACCTGTTCCTGCACATACACGCACAGCCTCCAGTCTCAGTTCCAGTCCATCTCTGCCTTTATCTGGATGGGAGGCCAGGGCCGTGGTCACTGTGCTCAGAGAGCCCAACACAGGAAAGGGGGACAAGCAAATGGGCCAGGATTCCCTGCTCCAGGCTGGTTCATGAGGGTCCCCACCATGTCAGTGCTGGTCCCTCCTGCTCTTGCTTAGGTCTGCAGTGCCCCCTGACTTCAGCTCCCCTCCCTTCATTAACACTCTTACCTCCATCCCTTCTCCTGGGCCCCTGACTTGGCTTCCTTCCTTGGAGTTTGTGATGTGAGCCCCAAGGGAGGAGAGTGTCAGAGGAGTCATTGCTGTCTGCTGAGCACCAGTTGTCATCAAGCGTTGTGCCCCAGCCTCTGCTGTCCCCTGCACCCCAGCATCCACATTCTTAAGGTAACTGTTATTTCTCAGGTGAATAGTGGCTGCCTGGGCTTTGTTTTTAAGTATTTCCTCAATTTTATCAGTTTTTGTGTCAAACAATTGTCTGTGTCCACTTAGGCTGCTCTAACAAAAACACCATGGACTGGGGGCCAACCAGTAAGCACCGATTTCCCATAGCTCTGCAGTCCGGGAAGAGTAACCTCAAAGCACCAGCAGGTTAAGTGTCTGCTGAGGGTCGGCTTCCTGGGTTATAGATGGCTCTTCCTTGCGGTCCTTCCATGGTGGAAAGACCAAAGGATAGCTGCTGACCATAACCAAGGACACTGTGTGGTTTGGATCCTAGATTATAAGTTTGGTCACCAGTTTGTGGCATGATTGGGAGTTGGAGGAAGTTGGGGTGTTAGGGGTGTGCCCTTGAATGGGATATCGGGATCCCCTTAGGCTCCTTTCTCTCTCTTTTTGCTCTCTGATCACCATGAGGTGAGCAGCTTTCTTCTGCAACATGCTTTGTGGCCTTACCACAGCCCCCCAAACAACAGGGCATGATTAGGGATTGAAACCAGGAGCCGAAATTAACTCTCCTTCCTTTGAGGTTGCTTATCTCAGGTGTTTTGTCACATCAGTGGAAAGCAGACTAATAAAGACACTAATCCCATTCACAGAGGGCTCCACCCTCATTATTGAATCACCTCTCAAAGGCATTTAAGAGCCATCACATGTAAGGTAGGTTTCCACATGTGAATTTTGGTGGTGGTGGTGGTGGTGGTGGCATATTCAATCTATAGCAGAAAGGGATATTTTAATCTTTTTTGGGTTTCCTTAAGTACAGAGGTCTGAGTGATTTCGTGAGCCGATAGTGACTGCCACACTTCTCATGGGCTGAGTGCCATGAGCCAGGTCTGCTTTCTCCATCCTAGTCTGCCATATTTAGGGTTTCCCTTTTCAGCATCACCTCTAGGACTGGAGTTGTGCTTTCTGAGTCCTGGGGCTCATTCCTGAGGTGCACATTCCTGAAAAGGTTTGTCCTGAGTGACGCTTCCTTCCTTCCTCCCCATATCTGCATCGCTAAACCACATTGCTTACCTATGCAAAGGAGTTTTATACTTGTTATAATGAATGTCATACCCTGCAAGTGCAATTTGTTCATAAAAGTATGACAAATCTTCATCATATAGTTCTTTTTATTTCTTTTTGATGTTGATGGTATTTATGTCACCCACAATTTATAATCCCCAAATTTATAACAGTCCTCCTTTCCTACCCACACCTGCCAAATGGTCCTCTCACTCTTTCCCCAACTTTTCCACTCAGTCCTGTCTACCACTCCACATTGAGAAGGCCTCTGTCCTCACCAAATCCAGCCACCTGCCATCAACCTTCGCACACATGGGGCAGAACACAGGCCCACTCCTCCAAGGGCCGCGCCCCACAGAATGCTGTCTGGGATAATCTCTAGGAGCTAGCACTTAGCACTTACCATCTTCTTTTGAGCACATTTCCATGTTATGGTCCCTTTAGGCGGATTGTTGGAAAGGAATTCCTTCCTCCAGGTCAGATATAAATTCCTTGAAGGGCTTGGCTTGGAGGGTGAGGAATGTGCCATACATAGCCCAGAGTCTCCTATTAGCTGGGTGCCTTTGTGTAGTTCACAGACTGCACAACTACATGTCAGTCCTATAAGCCACTGCTGCCCCAGTCCCCTGACCTGGAAAAATACTTGACATTTCTACCAACAGTCTCTGCGGGGCCTGAAGACCCCCCAGGACCCATGATGGAAGAGTTAGCTTTTTTTTTATTGAGGCCAGCACATGTGAGAGTCAGTTACCATGGGGCCTCTGCAGCTGGCCACTGACCTCTCTCCAAGGCTGACCCCTCTTGTCTGCCTGCTAAGACTGGGCCACTGCAAGTCCTCTGTGGGCTGGAATCTGTCTCTAAGGACAGAGGGAGGCTGGCTCTCTCTGCAATACAGTTTGGAGTTCCAGATTTAGCTCTGACTTGCCTTATATTTGTGAAACACTGACTGTAGTTGCTAGAGTAGGTAGCTAGATGTGATGGGTTGGGGGAGGGAAAACAGAGCTTACTCCATCCTGAGTGACAAAAGATCATTCTGCCTCGGTTGACAGAAACAACAAACAAACAAATGAAAACAAAATAAAACACCTCTCACAAACCCAGTTCCTTCTGGCCAGATACTACCTTCTTAAACCAGAAGACCCAGAGTACTCCACTTAAGGAACACTCCAACTTCAAAACAGGGCACCCCAATTTGTTGTAATTTGCATGATGGCTTTAGATCTCCAAAGGTTTTGTTTGTATTTAATGTAAACTTTCCAACAAATACAGGGGCACCAAGTCATGGTGGGGAACCCACAGTAACTACCAAATACATAATATATGAGGAGGGAGGTTTCTGATCAAATATAAAGAATATATAAACTCTCCACGTTCGGAACCCCAGACTGGTTCCTTTCCTGGGGGCTGCCAGCTCCACATCTCAGAGTGGTACTTCCATTTCACAGAATAAACCCTTTATGCTTTACTCACTGTGTTTCTTGACCAAAATCTTTCTTTTGGGAAGACAAGGGCCCAGGATATCTCCATCTGGTAACCACAGGGCATCGTCTATACCCCTGCTACTCCTAAAGCCTGCCAAGGAGCTTTTCCTATGAGCCCCACCAGGCGAGGCCTTTTGCCTTGACATCAAGATTTTCAGGGAGGTGTTGTCAGCCTGTTTACTAGGCAGATCAGAAAATCACAGTACCATGTCCCAGGCCACACGACCAGAATCTCACTTTGGAAATCCTGATGTCAGCTTCTAAATGTTCCCCAACCCCACAGAATTATGGTCTGTTGACACTGAGCCTTGAAAGATGGATATTTTCTTTCCTTAAGGATTGAGTAGGAAATCTGAAATGAAAGAGTAGAAATGTCGGTCCTAACATAACTGTTCCTTTAATTCGGGGAGAACTGGAGTCAGCTGTTGGCTCTGCTACCTTTGAAAAACACGTGACATTGGACAAGTTATTTAACTCTCCCTGTCCCAGTAGTGCTTGTCTGTAAAATGGGAATAATAATGTCACTATCTGATATGGTTGTTGTGAGGAGTCAGTTGAAAATCCGTGTCAACGGCAGAGAGTTGGGTATGGCGGAGTAGAGATTCAGTAACGGCTGCTTCTGCGGCTGTTGCTGTTGTTTTATTAACATAACCACCTCTCACTGGTTTCACCTCCTTGTCCCTCTGCTCTTAGCAGCCTGTGCCTGCTGGTGTTTGGGGGATGGTGGATGGCTTGCCAATCTATGGAAGTTGGATTCATTGATCTGAGCTAATGGGAAGGTTCCAGAAAGGGACAAGCAGCTCCTATCATGGACACATTTTCAAGAACAATAATTTCACTAGAAGTCCCTGTAAGGTTCCAAAATGTCTCTCGCCCACTCAGCTATGCTGACCTTTCTCCTCAAGGCTATGCTGCTCTGAATTCTTCTTTATGATGGTGGCGAGCATGAGGCTGAATGGATGCCTCCAGCTTTTGGTGAAGAAGCTCATTAAGCCACAAACTCCATCACCAACTGTGGAAAGTGAGATCCACGAACATTCCCCAAATCCATTTTCAACTCCAGGCTCAGGTGCCGAGTAGAGAACAGTTACCACTCATCACCACTAGAGGGTGAAAGAATCCACCTTTTACTGCCTTGGATACCTGGCTGGTGGAGAGCTAGGTTTTAAGATCTTTCTGAGAAAAACAGGTACCATGACCCCTGAATAGCCACAGGGTATTGGTTCCAGGATCCACCCCCAACCATGGATTCCCAAGTCGGAAGATGCTCCAGTCCCTAATATAAAATGGCATAGTATTTGCATATAGCCTATGCATGTTCCCCTGACCCCACTTTAAATCCTCTCTAGATTACCTGTGATATCTAATACAATGCAAATGCCGTGTAAATAGTTGTTTCACTGTGTTGTTTAGGAAATAATTACAAGGAAAAAAAGTCTGTACAGATGTGTTTTTCTTCTCAAATATTTTGAGTTTGTTTGAATCTGTGAATGCAGACCCCGTGGATGCTAGGGCTGACTGTATATACCAGGATGGAACCTTCCACTCTAGCCCAGCTGTGTACAATTTAAAAGCCTGTAACTCTTTGGTCTTCTTATCATCCTCCAATTGTTAATATTGCTGTACTCTGCCCTTCATTGAAAGGCTTGGGGAATAGATTGAGAAATAATTTACCAATAATTAATGACTGCCTATGGCACAATGAGATAAACAGTTTTTATTAATTACTTCTGATGAAAAACAACCCTGTTAAGGGATGGGTTGAACTTTTTACTTTTCTCTTAGTTATTCTTAAATAAATTTCTTTTATAATGTAAAATGGTTACTATAAAGGGAGGGGAAGAATCAAGAAAGTAGAATTGATATGCCCTCATAGTCATCACCAGGTTTAACACTCAATTGCCATATTTACTTTATTTACTTGTTTTTGGCTGAAGCATTTAAAGTTATAGTCATTACTCAGTGGGTATCTTAGCAAATGTCATTTCTCGCTTAATTGCAATATCATATTATAACCACGATTCTCTAATATCATCCTAAACCCAATCTACAATTCCTTCAAGTAGTTATCTTAAAAAAGACATAATCACAAACCATTATTATAATGAGAAATTAACCATGATTCTCTAATGTCATCCAATATCCAATTCACATTCATATTTCTTAGTTGTCCCCGTAATGTCTTTTACAGATGGTTTATTACAACCAGAATCCAAACAAGAATTACTCTTAGTCCCATCTCTTAGTTCTCTTTCAGTTTAGGGCAATTCTACCATTGAGCTCACCCCTCTCCAACACTGACTTTGTAAACAGAAGCAGCCATTATCCAGTAGAAAGATGGCCATTAGGTAGTCTGATTGTTTTCTTGGTTTGTCTGTTCCTCTGTCCTTCATATTCCTGTAACCTGTGAGCCTGTTTGGACTCAGGTTAAATACGTATCTATTTTGGTAATAACACTTCATGGATGGTTCAATGTCTGCAGTAATTGTGTCATATCAAGCAGCTGTGATCACAGGGTTAGGAGAAGAATGATCAAGCCTCTCTTTCATAAAGTTACACTTTCTCCCTTGTGATGATTGAGTGAACTGGAGGCTTGTGCTTTGGTACTATGTGAATATCCAGTTCCCCATCAACCAGTCATTGTGTAGTGTTACCAGTCATAATAATCATTGCTGCAATGAATTATTTCATTAGAAATTGTTAAATGGTGATTTTTAAAACTCTGTTAGTCTTTCTACATTTATTAGATGACATTCTTCCTTAACATAGAGTTTTCCTTCATCAAGTAGGCTATGTTTATTACTCTGAAGTCCAGTTCCTAATGAAAAGGTAGAAAATAACTTTTTTAAAAAAAGTTTCCTTTTAATTGCCATTGTTCAGGAAAAAGAGATACCTCTAATGGTGACAAATAAGTGGTTTGTTTTATTTTTATTTATTTTTAGTCTTCCTCTCTCTATCTCATTGTAATGGACTCATCATGAGTTTTTATGTGGTCAGGGCATTTCCAATCAATAGTAGTCACTATTCTTTTTGATGCTCAAATTGTGTCAATGGTGGTCAATAAGGGCCTCTTTGAACTAGCTGTTGTGAAACATGATTGTTTAATGAGTTGAGCTTGATTGCTCAAAGTTGAATCAGCTGGTAGCATACCAGGGGCTAGGAGGAGAAAGAAAATACACAGAGTTTGGGATGTGCTGCTGGAGGAGAAATCAGAACTCAGCTGATGCAGGGTTCTTGGGTCAAGCCAAAGAACAGGCTTGTGAAGTGGCCAAAAGCAGAGGTCAGAGAATGGTAGGTGAGGGGGTGGGTAATGGGAGGGGACCTTTTCCCATATTGGGAAGGACATTATTTGTGGCAACCACTCTTGTACTGGAAACCCAAAGGAATGGATCAAGATTAAAAAGGATTACTCTTGCACAAAGAAATAGCTGATCCAGTTTGGAAATTAGAGTATTTAGAAAATGTAAAAGCCAAGGCTAGAAGGGCCAGGAGAGAGTGACAGAGAGGGCAAAGTGCTCCAATCAAGCCTGGAAGTTGGAGTTTTCAATATTATATTTTCTCAATGAAAATATTTAGGGGACAATGCAAACAGGTGTATGGTAAATAACTAACCAACATCCAATAATGGGTTACTAACTTTTATTTAATGGCCAATTCTTCCAGTGTTCTTTCCAGGTGTATTATAAAAATGTGGGAATGACAAGAGGGTGTCCTGAGGTGGCCTCTTCCATCTCCCTGTTTCTGGAAGGCTAATGAGAATCTTTTATTTTTTAAAACACTCAAAAAAGTTTCCACAATAGCTTGTTCTGCTGTCCTTAATACTGGGAAGGTCTTCTTTATATCTAATTTTGGGCTCCTATTATTCAGTTTATAGTTTACATTTTTTCCATCCTTCTGCTTTTAAATTTTCTTCAACCTTATGTTTAAGGAGTATCTCCCACAAACAACTTAAGTTTATTTCTTTTCAAATCCATTCTGAGAAAATTGATCTTGAATTGAATATCTTTAATCCATTTACATTTATTGGTTTTGCCAGCATGTTTTTTTTTTGTTTAAATCTACCATTTTACTATTTTTTAGTAAAATTAATTATTCCTGTTCTTTGCTCCTCTTCTTTCTTGTTTTCTAACTTCTTGGTTTTACTCCTCTGTTAGCTTGTTAGATATATGCTCTCTTACTATTTTTTTTATTCTAGGTGTTACATTATATGTTCTTTATTAATTACAGGCCAAATATAAATTAGTCCTTTTACCACTTCCTAGGGAGTTTAAGGACATTAGGATATTTCAAATATTTCAAATAATTTTCTCTTGCCGTAGTAGAGTGACTCTCAATATATTTAAAACTCTTTGATATTTTAGTATGATTATTGCATACTCATTAGTATTAATTTGTGTGCTATTATATTTACACTTTACTGTGCTCATTATTCCTTCCTGTATTTCCATGCTGAGATTATTTTCTTTCTGTTTAAAGAACATTCTTCAGTATGTGTGTGTGCTGATAGCACATTTTCCCAGGTTTTGTTGTATGGGTATATTTTTAGTTCACTTTAATTTCTGAACAATATTTCTGGAAGGAAGGTATGGGCTGTTGTCATCTGTTTTCATTCTCCACTTTGAAGATTTGGTTTCATGTCTTTTGGCTTCTAGGTTTCTGATGGAAGTTAGTGATCAGACTTATTAGTGCTCCTTTGATGAGAACATACCCTTCTCTCACTGATTTCTTTTCAGATTTTCTCTATTTTCTGCTTTTAACACTTTGGCTGTAATATTCCTAGCTTTGGTTTTCATTACATTTCTCCTGCTTGGGGTTCCATTTTGGACTTCCTGTTTCGATACCTTTAACTTGTTTTAAACATCTCTTTAAGTATTACTTCTTCATGCCACTTGACATACTTTACACATATTTTTTTCTTTGTTAAGTATGTTTCTTAGGCTTTCTTCTGTGTTCTCTGTCTTTTCTCTCCTCCTGCTTCCATTTGGATAGTTTATTTGATATTTTGACAAATTTTCTCTTATGACTAATCACTTCTGAATCCATTTATTGAACTCTAATTATAGTTATTGTATTCATCCATTTGTTTTTAAAAAGTACTTTTCATTTTGCTACTACAGTTTTCCATATTATAATTAAATTCCTTAAATAATTTAATCTCAGTGACTAAAGACCTATGTCTGATAACCTTGAGGTCAGTTTCATGGTCTTGTTGTATGGAATTCGACACCTGTGACTTCATCCCCCTTAGGTTCAGGCAGCCCTCAGACAACTGCACCTACTGGCCTTTCTGCTTAAGCCATTTCAGGTTATTTAGGCCTCACTGATTCCTTTGGATACCACCACCAGATGGCTTTCTAGTAGGTTTTTTTTTTTTTTTTTTTAATGCTGGTTGTCATTCAATTTAATCAATCTTTGCCGAGGACAGTCTTGAAGCACAGAGCAGTTAAAAATTTTGCCCAATAGCAAAAGTTTGGGCAATTGAGTGACTATGGTGGACATTTGTTACTTTTCTTCTGCAGCTGAACTTCTCAAAAGCCCTACTATGTTCGGGGAATAGGAATGAAGGCCTAGGATACACTGAGCACAAATGTGACCCAAGCAGATGCTCCCTTCTAGCACTTTGCTTCTGGAATAATTGAGGCAGAGCCTGGGGCACCCATGGGTACTCTTTCTCATGAGTTGCATGCAGTGGTGGTGGAAGCAGCTGTTCTGCATCTGGCGGGCCCAAAAGGGCAATTGCTGTGCTTAAATGTGAACTTGGTTGTCCAGGTAGCTACTTAGCTTCTCAAGGTTTTGGTCACACTCAGTCTTCTCTTTGATTCTGTAGTTGCCCGATACCCTTCTAATCCATTCCTGTTCTCTATAAGCTAATGAGAGTGGGATTTTTTTTTTTTTTTTGGGTGACAACCACAAATCCTGACTTACACATTGCACCACTTATTTGAGAACTCAAGATGCCAGGTGGCTCCTCCACTCTGCTGAAAATTCCAGTGAGAGATGACTTGTGTTTCTGACCTAGGAACTCAGACTGGCTCAGCCTCCTCCCCTGGGGATGTTACAGGGGAATGCTGAAGATGCCTCAGTGTACTCACTAATTTATGTGCAATTTTCCTGGAAAAGTAAAATAATAATTTAGGCTTTTTAGAATGCTTAAAGGGTTCATTAAGGAAATAAAAATGACCAATAAGTTAAGGAGAGAACAGTGTGTAGATGTGGTTGGCACGGATGAGGCTGATCTGTCGGCTGATGATGTACTTTCATCTGTGTCTCAGGGGTCTTTGCCCCATGCATTCCACATGCTCACTGGGGCGTTTTCCCACCTGGACCTAGGACTGAAGGGGCTTCTTATTCAACTTTCCCACCCAGGTATCATTAATGTTGTCGAGGATGGGACATAAACAAACGTTGTCCTACCTGGTCCTCTTGCCCACACTCTTACCCAGGATGGCATTGAAAGTGTTAAGTTGGAGCAAAGAACGCCACCATCCATTTAAAGTTCTTGCACAGCCTCCAATTACCCTTGGGGTTTTGGCCCAGGTTGCACAGCGCTTTCCTCTACATCTCTCCATTTCCTGCCTTTGGTCTTCTTGCTCAGAACACTCTCACTACAAGGGCCTCCTTCTTACTCTTATTTTTTGGTACCAGGGATTGAACTCAGGGGGCACCAGGACCACTGAGCCACATCCCCAACCCCATTTTGAATTTTTTAAATTTAGAGACAGGGTCTCACTGAATTGTTTGGCGCCTTGCTTTTGCTGAGCCTGGCTTTAAACTCGCCATCCTCTTGCTTTAGCCCCCCAAGCCACTGGGATTACAGGCATGCGCCATTGCGTCCAGCTCCTTCCTACTCTTCGAACACTCCAAACTTCAGAACCTTTGCATTTGCTTTTCTCTTTGCCTGGAACACTTCCCCCAGGCTCTTTTACATCTTGTTCTTTCTTATCACTGAGGTCTCAACTCAAATGTCACCTTCTCCATGACCACCCCATCTAGTTTGGCTATCCTTTCCTTCAATTGTTGTTTATTCCTTTGCCCATGTTTTTTTCTTTACAGCACATATCTTTTCTTAAAATCATCTCATTTTTTGTATGCCTAGGCCCATGGGCTTGACAGTTTCTTGGCAAAGTTTTGCTGAATAAATAAATGAAGAGATGAATGACTAGACAGTATTTTAATGCCTCTAGGTGCATTAGAAAAATATGAATGTCAATTTCGCAATCTTATGTTTGCATACTCCGAAACTACTTTAAGCTAATTTAAAACTACTTTAACATACAGTGAACTGAGTTAGTTCATTATTAAATGAATGAATACATTGATTATTGAGTAAATGAATGAGTGAATGAATAAAGAGTTGAAGCTCCAGGGAAATTATCATTTTTATCCTGTGGTATCTTGCACCTCCTGGCAAAATGTTGGGTACACAGACCTCAGAAAATCACAATCCTGTGAATTTGAAGAGAACGTGATGCTCTTTCCTCCTTAAAGAAAGACAGAAATTCCTCGGAGTCACAGAATGTTCTCAAAGACAAAAGAAGCAGACTTTTGGGGCTGGGGTTGTTGCTCAGTGGTGAGGTGCTTGCCTAGCACGTGTGAGGTGCTGGGTTTGATCCTTGCACCATGTAAAAATAAATAAATAACATAAAGGTATTGTGTCCATCTACAGCTATTTTTTTTAATTTAAAAAAAAGGAGTGACTTTTCTATTTGGGATTTCACACCTCTCTTTTGGTTCAAATGACTACATCTGACTAGGGTCATGATTATTGGCATAAGAAACCAAGTTTCCAACAGAACAGAAGGAATACAGCTTCTGTTCCTGCAAGAGCATATCTGGCTCAGTTCCTCCCTCTCTTCGTATCTAAGCAAGCCTGAAGGAGGCCCTTTAATGGTCTCTCCCAAGTGCATCTTTCTAGCCAACCCTTTAATGGTCTCTCCCAAGTGCATCTTTCTAGCCAAGTTTCCATTACCTGAACTGAACTATCCACTTTGACTCACTTTCAAGAAAATTACACTTCCCAAGATGATTCCCCACTTTCACTCAATAGCCTTTGGGTAGTACCTCTTCCCTTGAGTAAGTGCTCAGGAAATTCTACGTACAGGTTACTGACTTAGTGTTAAACAGCATCAAACATGGAAAATGCTGAGAAAAATATTTCACATCTTGTGTCTTTAATCAACTGAAAATGGCCTTTCTTCTTTCAGTTGATGAAATCTTCCTCAATTTATAACCTCTTGTTTATAGATTTTTTGTTTATATCTCCTTAGGAACTGATTCTCCAATTCTCCAATCTGTAGTCCCAAATTTCCAATTCTTTTTTTTTAATCTTTTTTTAATTGGTTCACAACATTACAAAGCTCTTGACGTATCATATTTCATACATTAGATTGAAGTGGGTTATGAACTCCCAATTTTACCCCAAATGCAGATTGCAGAATCACATCGGTTACACATCCACAATTTTACATAATGCCCTATTAGTAACTGTTGTATTCTGCTACCTTTCCTATCCCCTACTATCCCCCCTCCCCTCCCCTCCCATCTTCTCTCTCTCCCCCCATCTACTGTAATTCCCAAATTTCCAATTCTTCATAGATATTTTATGAGCAGGGGTTACTGCTAGTCCATGTTCTGGATGAGTTTTGGATGTTTGTACAGATAATAAACTTGAAAGAGAGAATAAGTGTTCTCTCCATGACACAAGGCATATTTGGTTCCTGAGCAGTGTAATAAAGATAATGTCTCCTCCAGAGCAAAGAGCAGGTTTGTCAGTAGCTCTCTGATGACATTGGGGGTTTCCAAACACAGAGTTTCTGAGCTTCAGGGAAGACACACAGTGTGCTCACTAGGCATCAGCACTATCCCTATGAACTTGAGGGAGAAGGAGGTATGGTAAACTCATGCTTCTTGCTGTGCTGTTGTCGTCTATAGTTTCTGACCCAACAGTCTTGTGTCTTCTGCCAGCATCCATGAAACCATGGCAGGCTCACTTGTTAATAGCAGAATAAAAATCTCAGGCCCTTTACAGTTCTTGACACTCCTCTGGTCTATACCTGTTTTGAGTGTGTCCCCCCAAAATTAACTCCTCAGTGCATCAACACTGGGAGATGGGGCATAGTGGAGGGTGTTTGGGTTGTAGGGTGGTGTCCTCATGTCAATTAATACCTTTCTCCCGTGAAAGTCCTTGCTTTTGTGAAGCTCGATTAGTTATCATGAGAGTTCATTGCTTTAAAGCCAATCTGACCCTCATGTTTTCTCTCTTTTGCACCTACTCATTTGCCTTTTGCTTTCTGCCATGAGTCAAAGCAGCCTGGGCCCTCACCACTTGTGTCCACCTGATTTTGGAATTCCCAGATTTTTTGATAAATATGGGGCACCTGGCAAGTGCCCGTAACTTCTTGTTGACAGGTCATATTTTGGGTGTCCTGTAGTCGGGAATATGTCTCTATCAATATGGATCACCACTGAATGTGGACTCCCAGTTCACAGAGGTTCTCCACCATTCACCTCATACCCACCACTGGGTGAGCCAGAAACTCACACTCCCCACTGGGTGAGTCAGGCAGGATGGCAGGAGGGTTCAGTAGCAGATCCAAAGGAATTGACCAAGAGCCCTAGGGCATGAGCCAATGAGGCTGATGCTTAGGCATGATGTGCCTGCAGAAAATACATCAAATCCCAACCCCAAACAAGAGGTTGAGTTCAGATTCTGGGAGGCCTCTTTGCCTGGGAAACAGAGCACATTGCTCTGGGTATCAAGAAAGGAGACATGATATCTAGGCCATGTCTGGATCAATTCCAAGCTTATCCCTTGGCAGGATACACAGGGAAGCAGTGACCCAGAAATGAACCCACACAAGGAAACCAGCAACCCATCTCTGAGTCAGAATTTGGCAGCTTTTTATTATATTTTGCTCTGCTGTGCTATAGACAAAAGAGACTCTAACCATGATTTTGTCTAAAAAACAAAACAAAGCAGCACAATTGGTACTAAATATAACTCCTGCAAACTGAGAGAGCCTGGCTAGTTAGGGGGATGGGGCCGCAGTTCCTAAGTGTGGGTCTTGGTTCTGCTGCCTGTGAGCAGAGGAGGTCCCCCATGTCCTTACCTGTAGAAAGGGGGATCAAAACAATGACATTGGTCCACTGTGGTCAGGGCCATAAGGGAGGAGTGTGTGACACAGACAGTTGGTTGTGCCCTGTAGGAGGCTTAGATGAGGGTGTACGTATGTGGGGTCATTCCCCAGGAAGCCTCCAGAGGACACAGAGGAGGTCCCCTTCCTAATACCCTTTCCTTCAAAGGAGAGCCCATTTATACCTGCTGGAGGAGGAGCCATGCTTCTCAGCTCTGAGTCATAATAATATTATTAATAGTAAAAGTCGTGGTTTAGTAGGGGTGCGTGATGATCCAGATGTTTCACACATACAGAATGTTATTTCTAATCTTGAGTCAGTATGACAGTGAGAATATTTATAACAACTCTGGGCTATTCTAACATTTTAAAAAAGGTAACTTGTTCTTAAGAAACTAGCAATGCATGTCTGAGCTCACATGGCGAGCTTAGAGCAAGGAGGCCAGGTATGTCTGGCTGAACCTGCAGCAGACAAGGAACGCAGGGTCCTGGGGTAGTTCTTCAGCAGCACAGAGTGACACACGATGAAAGGACATGTGGCCCTTCCTTTTGCAGATGCGCACCTAGCACGTGTATCTAAATGTGTTACAGTGGGAAACCTTTCCCTTATGTTGTCTATTTAATCCTTATTTTCACATTATATGAAACGATGTTGTGGCAGGGTTAAGCCTTCTGGGAGATGCAGAGGTTGGCTGAGATACCTGTCTGGGTGGGGTCCCTGATGTGGCAAGGTGCTTGGTGGCATTTCTGGTCCACGTGGATGGGAAGACAGGTGTACTGTGGAACCTGGGGGGTGGCCAGAACCTGAGGAGGATGGTCTTGGACCAGGTGGCCAGAGCAATGACTTTATTTTGCCAAAGGTCTACTGTGGGCCAGAACAGTCCTGCCTCTCTCCCCCCAGCTTGGCCCTGGATTGATGGCTTCACTGCAGGTCTAGAGTCTGGGCTCAGAGAAGATAGGGGAGAAGCCTGGGGGCCTAGGGGCATTCTGGGACAGGACCTCAGACACATCAGCCTCTGATGCAATCATTACCATGTCTTAGAGGCTGTAGACTTGCATGTGGCCCACAGAAGAACCTGAAAGATATCCAGGGGTCACCATGATGGCCCATTCAATAGGCTCTCAGAGTCCGCAGCAGCCAGGTGGTATGATGCATTTGGATGGCAGCTTGGGGCAGCAGTGATCCTGAGCTGGTGTAGACTCCAGTAGGACACCCCTCTGCCACAGGAGATGGCTCTCTTGCCTCCTCTAAGATGCTTCTGAAAAATAAAGATAGTACCGCCTACCTCATAGGGTTACAAGGACAGAGATAAATGTGTTTTATACACTCTACCATTTAATTCAAATGTTTTTTACTCCTTGTACAGACAGAGAGCCCCAGCAAGAGGTTACCTTGAAGCTCTTCTGAGGTTGTCCAGCTGGGGAGGAGAGAGGCTGAGACTCAATCCCAGCCTGGGCCTGGACCTTGTCCTGTCAGTCATGACAGCCTCCTCCCCCTGGGTGTCCATTTGGTCCCCAGGGATTGTTTTACTCATTCATTCCAGGGGTAACCCCGAGGTGGGGAGATCACTTGGCCTCTAAGCAATGATACAACACAGATGGTGCTGCCTTGGGACTTAGATGGATGTGGGTGCCTGGCTGGGTCATTTCTCCTCTCAAAATGCCTCTTCAAGGACTCCTGCTGGGAACCATGAAGGCAAAGGGTTTGGGAGATATATCCTTGAATCAAGTGGTGACCTCATTTTGCTATAAGAGTTTGAACAACAGATCCACAAAAGGAACATAGATTATGAATGTACAATTCTCCCCTGACCCATGACTGGGTGTCCTTGGCAAACCAGGCTCACTTCCTTGGCACCCATGGGGACTTACTCCATCTCCTTCCTCCCTTGAACAGTTTACTCCACAGGCCACAAGGACCATGTCTGGAGTCAGACTGGAAAGACACATCCCCTTTGCAGAGAACAGGCCTCCTGGACAGGAGGGCATCACTTTGCCTCTGGGCAGCAATGGCACTGGGTTCATTTCATGGGGCAGCTCCAAACAGTGCTGGAGCACTGAGGTCATGAGTGATTAATGAATAAGGATGCAGTTTATTTAGTGAGGAAAATCTTTGGAATATTTTCAAGTAGGGGATGGGAAAAGGGATGGTTGCCATTACAGGGTAGGTAGTAGAATTCGCACAGCAAACCCAGTTGGCAAAATAAATTCTATATGAACCCCAAGGACCCATTCTTGCTCCCAAGGCAGATATGACTAATCAAGACCAAACTCTTGCCTGCTAACCTCTCAGTGAGAGTTTGGGTTCACCACCACGACTAAATCTCTGCATGACCTGGAGATGAAACCCCCTTTGCTTTCCCAGGAATGGGCGCTGTACACTTCACTTATGTTTTCAACATTTGCAAAACAAAATGAGAGCTCACATGGGCTGGTTGTTGCATTTGCAGTTATTGCGACAGTCGCAATATAATATTATTTTTCCAGCCTTTAATTAGGATGTGTATTAGCAATCACATTCTTGATGTGATATGCTCATGCTAGGAGAACCAGCAAGCATTGTGGAGCTGTGGCATGGGTCACAGTGTCATCCATGTCTTTTTTCTTTTTCTGGGCAAAACTCCGTGGCAGCATGCTAGAGGGTTTGAGGCCAGCCACCTGTGGGAAGTGACATTACAGCTCATCCTTGGTAGAAGACTGCACAGTTGCAAAAGTGACATCTGAAGATGAAGTTTTGTGTGACCCCAGAGTTTGTTCCAGGACTTGTAACAACACAAGCAAAAAGCCATGATCTACAGGCTCAGGAAAAATCTAGAAAATTAGCCTGTAATCCCTGGGTCACTGACGGACCCCACCAGGCACAGGGGATCAATGAAATTAATAAGTCTGGGGCTGCTGGGTGCGGTGGCACATGCTAGTAATCCCAGTGGCTCAGAAGCTGAGGCAGGAGCATTGCAAGTTCAAAGTTAGCCTCAGTAACAGCAAGGCACTAAGCAATTCAGTGAGACCCTGTTTCTAATTAAAATACAAAATAGGGCTGTGTTTGTGGTTCAGCTGTCAAGTGCCCCTGAGTTCAATCCCTGGGACCCAAAAGAAGTCTGGGGCATAAATCATAGGCAGTACACATTCTTCTGAAATATAAAGTTGAATTGCCAGAGACTAGTATTTATGGGAATTTGTCAACCCTGATAAAAGTTTTAAAAATATCATCACACCATAGCATTTCTTAGTGGCTCACAAATTGGGCATTAGCTTCTTATACATACAATGATATTTTCATTTGTTTTTTGATCCTCCTGTAGGTTCTCACATCTCAAGACTGAGAGGCCACATGGCCCTACGTGAACATAAACTCAGAGTCGACTGCTTTGCCCTGTGAGTGGGTGTGGGGATGTGTCCATGTAGGTAAGGATGGAGTGGTGTCTGGGACTGTAGCTTGGCCCTTTCTTTCCTTTCATCCCTAAGGATGTCATCCCTTCTCTACCACCTTCCTCTGATTCTCTGTGAGGGAAAGAAGTGGTAGCCATCCCTGCCCCATCACACACAAAAGGCTTCTGGGGCAGAAGAGGCCTCCACTGTATTCTCTTGATCAACTATAGGAAAGAAGCAGTGGATGGAACAGGGTCCTGTTTCCCTCCACTCTCTCTTTGGGAAGGTTTGGTCCACCTGTGTGTTAGTTCATTTAACTTGCTAGAACAGAATCACGGACACTGGATGGCTTAAACAAACGGAAACGTATCAGAGGCCGGGGAGCCCAAGGTCAAGGAGCTGGTGGATTTAGTGCCCAGTGAGGGTCTGCTTTCTGGTTTATAGATAGCATCTTCTGCCTGTGTCCTGACGTGGTGAAAGGGACAAGGAAGCTCTCTTTGATGAGGGCTCCAGTCCCACTCATGAGAACTCCACCTTCATGACTAATCACTTCCAAAGGTCCATTTTTCAACACTGTCATTTTGTGTATCTGGATTTCAACGTCTGAAGTTTGAGAGGATACAGGTATTCAGACCACAGAAACCTGGAACTGAAAACATTTCCTTGACATATTGAGTAAATTCTGAGGATATTAAGTTAGGCTTGTTAACATTGTATGAAAAGAAAATCCCAATTCACCTTTGATGCTGAAAGTTTAGTGAAAGATTCCAAGAGCCTGAGTGGCACAGGAAGTCAGTTCCTGAGCTGTACTATGCTGCCGGGTTCCCCCATTTTTCAGACTTGTTTGATCCTTAATATCCACCCTAAAGGTCATGCTCATGAACATGGGGGAGGGAAGGGGGAAGTGCTGGATAGTGACATTGGATAAATTGTACTGTTACACTATGTGAATGTACTGATAAGTAACAATAAATCCCACGATTACGTGCAACTATAATGTACCAGTAAAAATGTGGAGACAAAATTGCCACCTTCCTCATGGGAGGCTATGGGCCAGATAGGGATTTATGGCTTCATGAGTTTCTCACCTGTTTTCAGCGTAGAGTACTTCAGAAAGCCAGGGTGCCGTGGTGATGCAGCAGGCTCAGAGCCAGACAGCTTCGGTGTAAATCTAGCTCTAGACTTTCTCATCAGTATGTGAATGTCATGTCTCTTAAAAGTGTCAAGACAAATATTAATGCTTTTTGGCTGAAGCTGACTGTGGACAACTGAAACTGTGGAAAGGAAACCCATGGGTATTAGATATGGTAAAGATCGTACAAACTCTACCAACAGTAGCTCTTATGGTTTAGATATGTGGTGTCCCCCAGAAGCTCATGTGTGAGACCATGCAAGAAGGTTTAGAGGTGAAATGATTGGGCTATCAGAGCTTTAACCCAATCAATGAATTCATCCCCCAGTAGGGGTTAACAGAGTGGTAACTGAAGGCAGGCAGTGGAGATAGGCATTGGGGGTGAGACTTTCGGGTATATATTTTGTCCCTGGTGAGTGGAGTCTCTCTGCTTCCTCATGTGATGTCCTGAGCTGCTTTCTGCCATCACACTCTTCCTCTATGATGTTCTGCCTCACCCTGAGTCCCAAAGAATGCAATCAGCCATCTGTGGACTAAGATCTCTGAAACTGTGAGGCCCCAAATCAACTCTTCCTCCTCTAATTGATTTCGTCAGGCCTTTTGGTTGCAGAGTGAAAAAGCTGACTAAAACAGTAGCTATCATTCCTACTTTCAATGCCCAGGCTCACCCATTCCAGGGTGTGAACCATAGGGGCAGGATGGGTGTCATCCACGGAATGGGGCAGGAGGTAAGGTAGCAGGAGGAGCCGGGCATAGCATCCTTCTGTAAAACAATGTAGGCTCAGCACGTCCTCTCACTCTCCTCAGGCTGTTTGATGCCTCCAGGAGACCAGCAGCCCAGGGGTCCTTCTGCTGTGGTAGTGACAGCATTAGAGAAAGTGGAGCATTCAGATGGCAGAGCATGCAGCACAGCCACCCATGCCCCATGGGCCTCACGGCAGGAGCAGAAGTTCACACAGAAATGTATAGCAACCAGCAAGCAAGATCTTGAGCTTTTTTTGTTTTAGAAAAGAAAAAAAAAAAAACCCTGACTTAATTAACAGATATGTGTTAATACTTGGGTTTTGTTTCTGGATATGGAAAAATAATCATGATGGTGTTTTACATCATGGATCCAAGCAACTCATTTTTATCCTATGGAAAAAACCTTTGGGCAAAATGAAAACGGGTTCCAAATCACTATGCTATCTGTCCTGTGATGGGATTTTTCCTGGGTGACCTCGTGGCCTACCTAGGTTTGGCTCTTGCACTGTAACAAACCACCCCACACCTTATGGGTCATTATTAGCCCAAAGAATGAGCACGGTGCATTTTGTTGACAGTGGTTGGTGGTGTTTTGCCTTTTCCTGTGATCTGCCCACCTGCTGCTGTGTTTGCAATCTGCAGCAGACAGGGAAGGGAAAGGCCAGTCAGAGAATTGAGACTAAACACAGCTCTGGAAGAGGAACTAGGTCTCTTCCTGCCACCTCTTTCCTCCTACACTATTTTGGAAGCTGGCAAACACAAAAACACAGTGTGTCAAGTTCAAATCTGTGTCTGCCTTGTTAGATCAAGCCCAGGAAGCCGACAGATGAAAGTGCTATTTTGAGATACAAGATCAGGTTGCAGAGAAGAGGCCCCAGTTTGGGTCCTGGAAGTCTATTTGCTTTGGACAGAGCCTCCTCTGTAGCTGGACTTGTCCTCAGGTGGGATAGCAACCATAGCCACAGGGACCACTCTCTGCTGTGTCCTGCTGTCCCCTCCACTCCCCCGCCACACCTGGAAATACAACTTGCTCTACAAAGCACCAAGCATGTGCTCCTGGGATCTGGGATGGATAAAAGCTGATGTCCATTGTCTGTTGTAAGGGAGTGAGTCCTAGGCAGAAAAGAGGAAACCTGAGGCTGTGAGGACCCTGGGTCAATGACCTGTCCTTAGAATTGGGGTCCAGTGTGAAAATCAGGAGCCATGCCGCCATAGCTCCTCAAAGGTTGCTCCTGCCGCTTACAGAGCTCCTTGAGGTTGCTGGTGGGCATCTTCCCCTTGTCCTGGTCAGGTGAGTTCTCGAAACTCTCACACGCTTACTGGGTCTGTGCCACGCTAGCAGAGGACAGCAAAGGGCAAGAGGAAAACAGTTCAAATGCCTAATGTCAAACGTGTCCAGGCTCAGAGGCGTCTCAGGAATGTGATTTTCCCCTGTAGAAGTCAGTTAATGAACTTTGCACACTAAGCTAAACAGGCTTTGTTATTCTGCCAAGTCACCGCCTGTATCTGGTGACTGTGTTCAAGATACGAAGGACAATCTCAAGCTGTTGGGGCGACAGCCTCCGATAATTTTGAAAGCTGTGTCTTGGGCTCTGACTCAGGGCCCCCGCTGCAGAAAAGCTTTTAAGTCTCCAGCTGAGCCCCCCCTCTCCCTGTAAACCCAGAGGCCCATTCTTCATTTATTTTCTGCATCTGCAGGTATAAAACAGGACTGGTCCCCTCTTGGTATTAAAAAGGTCGTCTCAGCATGGTGTTGGAGGGAGTACCCAGGTAGTAAATAAGGTCTTTCATCACAGATAATGAATAATGAATGTTATTCAGTGCTAAAATGATGGCAATTCTTCACCTGTCAGATGAAAAGGGCACAGAAAAGAGGGGTTTAAAAATAGCAGCGGCTCGCACAGTGTGATGCAGCGGCTGGGAGCCTGAGACCCATGGTCCAGTAGCAGAGCCACAGGGATGAGCTTCACCCTCAGAGAAGTTCCCTCTCAGGGCTCCTTGGCCAGTACCATCCTCTATAGGGGCTGAAGGACCAGGAGGGGTTTCTCCCTGGGACCATGACCTTGAGACAAGGCCTTGCTTCCTTGTTTTTTTTTGGAACTTTCGCTTGCAATGTATCTTCATTCAGTTCCTTCTGCAGCGAAGAAATATGCACAGAGGGCTTCTTCACACACACAGAACCGTGGGAGCCTCTGGATTTCCACTTCCCATGAACTCTTTCAGAGGTAATGTGGAGGACAAAGGGACTAGAACATCAGGGAAGTGTAAATCAAAACTGCACTGAGATACGATCTCACCTCAGTCAGTATGGCTATTAAACAACAACAACAACAACAGCAGAAACAGAAAATAATAAATGCTGGTAAGGATGTGGAGAAAAAAGGAATCATTACATGTTTGTGTGAATATAAGTTATTATAGCAATTATGGAGAACATTATAGAGGTTCCTCAAAAAAAAAAAAAAAAACACACTAATAGATCTACTGTATCATCCAGCTATCCCACTCCTGGGTATATATTCAAAGGAAATGAAATCAGCATACCTAAGAGATACCTGCATGCCCATGTTTATAGGGCACTATTCCCAATAGCTAAGAGATTGAATCAGCCTAATTGCACATCTACAGATGAGTGGATAAAGAAAATGTGGTTTGTATGCCCAATGGAGAATTATGGAAGCTAAAAAGATTTGAACTTGTAAGTAGGATCGTGATTACTAGAGATTGGGAAGGGTATATGTGGTTGTGGGGGAGAGTGGAAAAAGGGAAGTTAGATTTGATCGGTTTCTGCTATATGCAGCTGGTAATATCACACTGAATCCTTTGATAGGATTATGAATATAAGTCAATAGAAAAAAGGAGGCTAGAAGAAGGCATCAGGAGGAGAGCAGAATGAAAACAAAGCAGACTTCTAAATCAGATGACCCAGGATTGAACTGGGTTGTATCAGTTTCTCCCTACTTGGTCCTGGGCAGTGGACTTGACTTCTTGGAACCTTAGCCTTGTTTTGTGTCTTTGGAGGATGTGAACACTTCCCCCAGAACAACTTAGTGACATATTCTATATAAATTGCTTGTTTGAGGATCTCAATTAATACAACTTTTCCCCCATTCCAGAATATTCTGTATCCCCTACCTTTGCCTCTGTTCTTACAGTCCTCATCTCTACCTGAACTTATGTTCTTTATTGGTTTCCATTTCTAGCATCTCTATCTTAGGTGGATGTCAGCTCAGGAGGGCTGTGGCTGCTCCTCTTGTCCCCTGCTGTGACCCACTGACTGGGATCGAACCCAATGCTTGCTAATTGCTCACTGTTTATTGAATAATATGGTCCTTCCTAAATAGCTATTGGTTTTATGAAAACAAAGGTGGAGATTGGAAAAGAAATGGATTAGGTCTGGGCTGCTGGATGGCAGTTGAAAGGGTATTTATTATTAAAATTTCTACTGTAGTAGAATTTCATAGCTGTTGCCTATCATGAACAATTTTACTTCCCATCCTGTCCAAGCACCTGCCTACCCAGCCCCTGCCAGCAGAGGGTCTATGGTCCCTCAACAGGCCAGTATTCCCTTCTGTGAAACTGCAGTTCGGCTGCAGTGATGATCAAGGTATTAGCCCTGAAACTTCCACTGCTGAGGCCTAGCCTCATTTGCTAAATTCTGTTTTTAGAGAACAAAAGAATGTGATCATCCTGTGTGGTGTAAGTCCCTGTGTCAGCAGTGTACCTGGTCATTATGATAGATTAGAATGGAGACCCCAGAGCAGACCAAGAATGTTGATCAAAGAGATATAGACTCTGGCCCATGCAAGGCCCTGCTTTCTTTCACGTGAAACCTGTCAGCTTGGGCCTGCTGCACTTTATTAATAATTTGACACCTCAGAGCCTTCTTGCAAAGCCCTCCTCGTGGGGGTCCCGGTAGGTCTCAGGGGAGGTCTCTCTCTTACAAGAAGCATTACCCAGTGCTACTGGGCCAGGGAATAAAAGACCAACGCTGGGTTAAATGTTCCTGTTCCAAGAATTCCAAGTGGTTTACGTTTGGGAGCAAAGTGTTCCAGGCAGGAGAGGTCGACGATTGTGCAAACTGACTTTGACACAACAAGACACTAATCAACACCTGCTGATGGGGCTGGTAACTGTGATTTCTAGAAATTAAACCAAATTTGCACCTTCCATGCCTGAGAATCTTGTTTCATTAAGGTGTAGTGAAGAACAGATGATCTCCGACTCTGCTATGTGCCAGCCACAACTACCCCTGCGGCTCCCTCAGTTATGAAGTAGTGTCACCCTTAATCCCTGCTTGAGTTTTTCTGCCTCACTTCAGCAGGTATCCTGTTTATATCCAGGACCATTGAGTTTCCAGGGAAAACAAGGTTTCTCTTTGGAGCCACAAACATTAACCTGTAACAGCCTGGTAATAAGGATCTCCCTGTCTGGAAAAGAAGGCAAAACAGAGAACCACACTTCCATCTTCAACTTTGTCCTACCAGGAGGCCAACGATTCTCTATGTTCAACCACCAAGGATATTCAGAACCATTACAAAATGACTTTCTGTAGCAACTAGCACAGTTATCAGGCACATATGTGAACTAAAAATCCAAGATTGACAGAAATAATTAAAAGTCTGGTGATTTTCAAAGAATCTTTTAAAATTTCTTAAGAAAACTGGGGCAACACAATGTACTTACATTATCCAACGCTGGTTTTACTGTTTTCTAGTGCTGCAGCCTAAATTGTGGATTTGAGTTCTGTGTTTTTCCTTCAGGTAGTTGGTGACTGATAAAAAAAATAGATGTATTGAATGAATCTCTCAAAGCTGGAATTTGTGGCTTAATATTGTTAACATGGCAATATTCTCCAAATGGATCTAGAGGTTCAATATTATAGCTGGATTTTCCTGCAGAAATTGAAAACCTGACCCAAAATTCATATGGGACCCTGATATCAAAATAATCAGTATGAGAGCATCTCATCTAGTCACCCATGGAATTATTTAAAATTATATTTAAATAAGAATAAATCCTATGTCACAAATTTTCAAAAACCACATTTTAAAAATGTTATTTTCTGGGGCTGGGGATGTGGCTCAAGCGGTTGCGCACTCGCCTGGCATGCGTGCGGCCTGGGTTCGATCCTCAGCACCACATACCAACAAAGATGTTGTGTCCGCCGAGAACTAAAAAATAAATATTAAAAAAAAATTCTCTCTCTCTCTCTCTCTCTCTCTCTCTCTCTCTCTTCTCTCACTCTCTCTTTAAAAAAAATGTTATTTTCTGGTGGGGTCATACATGGTGGATTGATTGAGATAGTGACTTTCTGTGATTCCATTCACTATTGAATACAATTAGCTAGCCCTGGGATCTTTTGAAGTCGTGCCACAGAAGTTTTTGGCTCAGATCACTTGACAAAAACTAATAAAGATCGATACTCGACAAAGACTATATTTTAAATTTCATCATCTTTCATGAGGCTAAAACATGAATCTTGAGTTATTTGACAGTTTTCTCTCAAATCCTTGTATTTTATTTCCCATATTCATTAGAAACCCTGATGCTCACCAATTCCAGTGGCTTTTGTCATTACTGTTGCCATTTCAGTTATCTGGTCAATGTGGGTTTGTTATACCTTGAAATGCTGCTTGCTACACTTCTTTATTAACCTTGGGTCATCCTTGCTAGTCATTACTCACCTTGACATTTGCTCTCAATTCTTGCTCATTATTCATTCCTGGGCTGACTGATGTTCCTCCAGGGATATTTGAAGTTCCTTGTGCTCCGTGTGATCTCTTGCTTTGCTTTGGTCAGTGTCTTGATTCATTACTCGGTTTTTAATTTTTTTCCCCTAATACTCTTTTATCACTTCTCCTCTTGAGAGCTGTGATTTGTTCATGAAGATATTTTGCTTCATTCTCATGATCTCTTGATCTTTCAGTAAGAGGTCTAGCATCAGTGTGGATCTTCTCTATTGCATAGTTCATTTTCTACTCTCCATTATTTCCAACCAACAGCTAAAAAGACCTTTGAAATTTTTTTGGGAGGATACCATGTAGTTTCTGCTCTTCAGTGAAGAATAATAAGAGTTGGTGAGGATGTAGAAAAGTTGTAGTTCTCATACATTGCAGATAGTAATATAAAATGGTATTGCCATTTGGAAAACTGCTGGCAGTTCCTCAAAATACTAATGGAGTTACCCTTTTCTGTCAAGCCTGAAGAACTTGGTCTGTCTTATGTTCTTACCCAGTGAGGGTGTAGGGGCAGACAGAGGAGCAGGTTGCAGAAGTCTTTTCCATGAGGGAAAAGTGAGGTGTCAAGAAGAACCACTTCTTAGGGCTCACTGAGGCTGGTTGAATCCCATTACTGTTCTCTTTCCTCTCCCTTCAATCCAACATACTTATATGTTCAAGGACAATGCTAAAGGAGAGAATTACAACAAATCTAATGTTTCAGATCTTTAATGGTTTTTATTTGTAATTATAGAGTTGCCTGGACCAAAAATAGTTAGGAATGCTCCACTTCATCACATAGACAGATTATATTTGTATCCAGAGGAAAGGAAGTGACATACAGAAAAGGGAAGTGAGATCAAGACATCTTGATTGGTTGCAGCTCTGTCTTATTAAAATATGGTTTGAATAATTGCCTGCTTGTGATTGGCCAAGACTCCTCTGTCCGTTACAAGAGTAACTTACAGACAGCTCACTGTGTGTGTATGGAGCTCCTTTAGGTCAAACTTAAAATACGTATGAGGTAGCTTTAGGCCAAACTTAATTCCAATAAACATAATACGTGTCTTTCAACACTTAGAATTAAGTGATTCCCAATAAAAGCAGTTTTTGCAGAAAGTAAATCCCTAACAGAAAACAGGAAAACCCCAGGAGTGTGATTCTTCCCTGAAGCAGAACAGTTTTTGGTTTCAGTTTAGTGAAGGTTGCGTTTCTCATTATAGGATGGAATATGACCACATCCCCATCATTTTTGTCCACGTGGCTACTTTGGTGTGGTTGTGGTGAGGGAGTTTTCATGGAGTATCCCAAATTATACAACCTCTCTCCCAGGAGGCAAGGGCCCCAGGTGAAGATGCGAGGGGCTGCTGGAAGCCTCCTGCTGGCCGTTCTCAGGTGGAAGGCTCTTGAATGCTTTCAGAATTTCTGACAGTGCTTCAGATATCAGGATGCCTGAGCTGTGGATATGACAGGCCAAGGCTCTGCAGACAGGCACCAAAGGCATCCGTTTTGTACTGTGTGAAGACTACCCTACACGGCCATCTTCCATACTCTAACTCTCTCAAGACCTACACTTAGATCGGAGCCCCAGGAATTGATTTTCCTCACTCCAGCTTCCATTAAATTGTAAATACTCTTCACATGGAATGCTGATAAGGTGGATTAGAGTGCTTTAAAAAAAAGCTAGATACATTAAGCTTTCATCCTTAGTTCTTTTTTTTTTTTATCATCCTTAGTTCTTAAATCAGGGATTCTCCATACAGGGTTACAAATGACCTTTGTCACACAATTACTTCAGGGGGTTGTTGGGCACACCTGGGCCCCACTCAGACTTACTGTCTTCAAATCTATATGCACGAAGGTGGGGATTTTGCACAAGAATGCAAGAACTTCTAATGCCCAGCCAAGTCTGATTCCACGATCTTAAACCCTGGAGAATTAAACTACCAATCAGGTTTTAATTGTATGCTATAAGGAAAGAATGATTGATTCATGCAAATCTCATTGTACTAAACAAGAACTTCAGGGATTGTCCAATTTGTTCCCACTATAGAATTGCTTTAGAACAGTTATGGGGCATTTAAATAGGGTTTTATTTGCAAAATCTGATTTGCTGGCCTATAATCCCAACAAGTGGGGAGGCTGAGGTGGAGAATGGCAAGTTCAAGTTTAGTTGAAGATCCTATTTCAAAATAAAAACAAAAAGGGCTGGGGTGTAGCTCAGTGGTGGAAGGCCCTGGGTTCCATCCCCAGTACTGCATGCACACACATGCATGCGTGCATCCCACCACCAACACACACAGAAATATGATTCATACTTGAAGAACCTACAGATCACATCATTTAAAGTCTGTCTTTTTAGCACAAGTAATCTCCGTCTTTCACTTCCTTTTCCCATCCTTTGGCCACCATCTGTGATGTGCATAATTACCTCTAAGTCAGTGCTTCTCAATCTTCACTGCACATTGGACAATGCTCAGACCACAACCTATACCAATTGCATTTGAATTTCAGGGGGGATATCCAGATACCAGGACCTTGGCCTCTAAATCCACAGGTTCTGTGTTTGCAGATTCAATCAACCACAGATTGAAATATTTGAAAAAAGAATTGCTGAACATGCAGCCTTTTGTTCTTCTCATTATTCCCTAAACAACAGAGCAACTATTTATATAGCATTGACATTGTATTAGGGTCTCCCTCATCATGCACTGGGCAAGTGCTCTACCACCAGGGTACACACCTAGCCCAGTATTAAATGTTCTATAAGTAGACTAAAGATATGTGAAGTCTCTAAGGGAGATGTATGCAGGTTCTATCAGATAGTATGCACTTAATGTAAGGGTCTTGAGCATCTGAGAACTTTGGTATCCTGTGAAATCCTGGAGCCATTTTCCTGTGGATATTCAAGGACAACTACATTTTTAAAGCTACCTGGATGAATCCAACGTGCAACCAAAATAGAAACCACTGCTCTGAGGGAGTCACAGGGAAGGGTAGACCAGTTGGTTGTTGTGCCAAGAGGTGGAAGAAGTATTGCCAGTAAAGGTTTTGATTGCTCAGTAGGCCTTGCAGCCTAGACTGAATTGGACTGGGGTTGGGAGAAGAGGGAGGATTCCAGGAATATTAGGGGATGAAGTCAGTAGGACCAGGCAGTGGGCTAGTGAATGCAATGGCTGGTTTAGTTTGGAAGGAAAATCCTTTTTCCTGAGTCTCAGCACAGACAAATGCCCTTCTGAAGGCTTATTGATTTTGGACAATACAAGTAGGGGGTCCTTTATAATACAACTTAAAAAGGCCAGAGACATTTTTAGTATAAAGACACACAGGAGTTGTACGAGAAGTCACTCTTGAAGGTATAAAAGAGTCTATTGTCCCGTAGGTGCTTAATACTGAGGCCCAAGCAGTGAGGGTTAGCTTTGTTCTCTTTTTCACTGAGATGATCCTAAGCCTCCCAACTCAGTTCACAGAAATCAAAGAAATCCGCGGCTAAGACCAGGAGCAGTGGCAGCAGGTGATGATGACCTGTGGGCTTGAGGGAGGGGAACAAGCAATCATAGGGAATGTGCTCCATCTTGGTTAGGGTCCCACTTAAGAGCCACATCAGGGTGGGTTCTGCATGAGTCACACACTGAATAAATACATTCACAAACTAAAAAGTGAGCCTAGGACCTGGATGATCCTGGAGGCTAAACTCCTTCACATCTGTAATTGAGCAAGGCTGGTGGGAAAGCTAGAAGTTGGAGTGAAGCCCCAGCTGACTTAGAATTCCCTGAGTGCCATTTCTACTTATTTTGCAGCAGTGAACACAGATGGCAAGTTTCAGCTGATGGAAATGACAAAGATGACAGGAATGCATCTGGGTCACTTCAATCAGACAGCTAATCAGCTGGTCCAGGCAGATGCTGCATGAAGATGAATATTGCCTAAGTGCACAATTTATTTTAAATTAATTTTTTTTTGAGAGAGAGAGAGAGAGAGAGAGAGAGAGAGAGAGAGAGAGAGAGAGAACATTATAATGAAATTAATTCTATATGTTAAGGAGGAAAGTCCAAGGATGAGTAACATGATACAAACCTCTGGAGAGAGGAATAATTTAATTCCCAATGAGCCCTTTCTCCCCTTGAAGAGGTCAGTGTGAAGGTATAAAAGAGCCTATTGTCCCATAGGTGCTTAATACTGAGGCCCAAGCAGTGAGGGTTAGCTTTGTTCTCTTTTTCACTGAGATGATCCTAAGCCTCCCAATAAATAGGCAGCGTCGACATGGAGAGTCAGTACCACTGACTCAGATTTCAAGCCCCATCCTTAGTTTCTGCAATGGTTTGGATATGGTTTGTGTGTATGCCCCAGGGCTTTATATGTTGGAATCTTGGTCCCAGGGAGGCCATATGGGAGGGGGTGAGAACTTTAGGAGGTGGAGCCTAGCAGGAGATCACAAGTCTGTTCCCATCCTACTGTCTGGTTTTCTGTTTTGCAGTGTGATGTCTCCTTCACACACTTGCTCCAGCCATGATGCTATCCACCTTGAGAACATATAGTCAGGAGGTCCTCCTTAGAGCTGACCCCATCTTATTTGGACCTTCAGCCTTAAAGTTATGAGCTAAATAAACCCGTTTTCTTTACAAATTACACGGCCTCAGGTATTTTGTTATGGTAACCAAAATGGACTAATGTAGTTTCAGATGCCAACAATGTCTTGTCTTCTGATATCTTGTTGGAAGAATCATCAAGATCAGAACCCACTGCAGTAGTGAGTTTCTTCATGAGATACTGCAATTGAAATGTCAGGTCAGTTGAGTTATGCTAAAGTTCCCAAAGTTTTATTTTTATTTTTCATGTTCCATAATAATTATAATTTTATGTTGCTACAGTAACAATGAAATCTTGACTTTAGTTTCTCAGTCTATCAAGTTGTTTTCCTGTATTTTTAATGGTTTTATTTCCATATTTTTGCCAGTTTAGAAGTTACCCATGTTATCCAACTTCACTACCATAACATACCTTTAGTGCTACACTATGTAGTAACAATGTTGATAGAGTTCGTTCCTTGGGATAGGGACCTGGCATGCGGGCACATAGGAACCATCCTTACCCCCAGTGTGTTCACAGGAATGATCAAATACCCAGTTATGTAATTTTCTTTTTATCCCAACTGTTGAGTTCCTTTAGAGAACAATGAGAATGTATCTTAGATGAGGAATATCACAGAAAAAAGAATCAAAGTTCAGCTTCCACAGCTCTGAGCATTAGCTAGGCTTTGTAAGTGAGCCCTCCAGTCCTGAGCCACCCAGCATAATTGGATGCTGTGAATGAGTGGAAAGGGTGCAGGGGTGAGAGTAGCAGCAGGCCCAGGAATACAGTGGATGCCGGGGTGTGGGGGACCACTGGACTGCTCAGAGCCTGAGTTTGAGCCCCACCCCTATTGAAATAACTGGGGTCCCAGTTGCAGTTGTCATACTCTGCAACTGGGACCCCACTTGGGTCCAGAAACAAGCTGGCGAGTAAAGATATTAAAGGATTCCCTCCCCAACCAACCAGGGGCCCCAGCCCCAGTTCCACTGGCCTCCAGGTATGGCCACTTGACTCTTGTCTCTGGTGAGGGCCATCTGCCTGGATTCACACTTTCAGATCCTTGTACTATCTGGTGAAATCCCATGAGCTCTGCTTCCTTTTAAGTGCCAGGCATTAGAGGGATCTCAACATTCAGCTAGAGGCAGAGCTTGGAAAGCAAACTGTGAGTGTGGCTCCATTTGCCTTCCTACACCCATTTCTAACCCCTTCCTCATTCTGAGACTCTCTCTCTAGAACTGCAACCTTTGTAAGCATCCTGTGCAAATAAATGTCACATCCCTGACATATAGAAAACAACAGCTTTGCCAGAGTAACCTCCCTTCTGGGAAGACACTGGGTTAAGTTAACTCTTTTTCTCAGGGCTCGGCTCACTTCCCCTTGGGTTATTGTCACCCCACTGGCTGCATGTCAGAGTTCTCTCCTGACAAAGGACCCTAGATACTGAAGAGACCGCAGCAGCTGTTCCACTTGAACTGCATGAAGGAGAAAGTGATCAAGAGGCCATTATCTAAATTGACTTTGTCTGCCTTCTTGGGTCTAGGACTGCTGTGATCATAGTATTTGTGTTCCCCCAAAGTTAGTATGTTGAAACGCTAATCTCGGTGTGGTGGTATTAGGAGGTGGGGCCTTTGGAAGGCAGTTTTGGCTTGGTGGTGGAGCTCTCATAAATGACATTAGTGTCCTTGCAAAGGAGAACCAGAGAGCCCGCTGGTGCTTCTCCAGTATCTGAGGACACATTGAGAAGACAACTGCTATGAACCAGGAAGCAGGTGCTCACCAGACAAGCAATCTGCTGGCATCTTGATCTTGACTTCTTAGCCTCCAAGATCATGAGAAATAAATTTTTGTTTTTTTTTTAAGCCACCTAGTCTATGGGACTTTGTTATAGCAGCCTGCAGTAGTTTGAATGTATCCCCCAAAGTTTATAATTTAGAAACTGAATCCCCAATGCAACAGGATTGAGAGGCAGGATCTTGAAGAGGTGATTTGGTCATGAGGGCTCTGCCCTCATAGATGGACTAGTGTCATTGTCACAAAATGGGTTAGTTATCTTGAGAGTGGCTTCCTGAAAAAAGAATGAATTTGGTCATGCACTAAGGCCTTGGCAGATGGGAGCCTCTCCATCTTGGACTTCCCAGTCTCTAGAAGTAAAAGGAGCACATCTCCATTCTCTATAAATCACCCAGCCTCAGGTCTTCTGTAGGCAGCACAAAAGGACTAAGACACATCTCTGATGGACTAAGAGAAGGACCTGTAAGTGGTGGCACTGCCATTTCAACTGCTAAATAATTTACTTAGAAGTTGTTTGTATTGTGGAAAGTGTGTGTGTGCTTCCACTATATGAAACTCATGTAGTTTTGATGCTAAATAAATCAGTTGTTTTCCTGTGGCTCCTCACTTATTGGATCCCTGAATTTATTGGTAGTGGGCCAGGGAAATGAAAGGAGGGATGCATACCACTTTGAAGAAATAAATAATCATTCATTTTGATTCTCCCATTAGACAAGCTTCAGTCCATAAAAAAAAAAAAAAAGTAGTCTTGAAAGCCAGAGTTCAGTGATAGAAACAGGTTTTACATAAAAACATCTTCCCTTTATATGATAAGGACAAATCTTGGCTGTGTGGCATGGAGTAATGATGAGGAAATGAGTATGTCCCATCCTGTCCCAAGTTTCAACTATAACAATTTTCAGTTGTCACATGTTTCAATTACTACAATTCTACCTTGTCTGGGTTTGTAAACTTTACTTTCAGCTTTGTGACTCGATATGTTTCTTGTAACTTTGTCTTTAAGTTGACTTTAGCTATTGAAATTGTACATATAGACCTCTAAGATTATAATTATAAAAAAGGAATTTTGTAAATGAGTCATGTTTGTAAATGACTCTCTGGAGAAAAAATGTAATTGTTTTTTCCCTATCATAATTCCTCTCAAAGAAGAAACATCCAAGTATCAAGAGGTTTATTTTATCCATCAGCAACTACTACTTGTGTATTCCTCATCATTCTCTGATTTTGATTCCTTTTCTATTTGACAGGCATGCATCCATGAGCAATCTTGTTTGTACAATTTTCATACAGTAAGGAAAACAAACTATAAATATACACTAGGATATTTATATCTAACCACCACCCATATTAAAATATTGAGCATTTCCATAATAAAAAAAGCACCCTTGGGTCCCTTTTGGATCAATATATCTGCTTTACCTCCTCGGGCAATTATTGAGATTTGTTTCAGCACAGATTAGTTTAGCCTTTTCTAAAACTTCACATAAAGGGAATTGTTATAGCTTAGATGTGAGGTGTCCCCCCAAAACTCATGTGTGAGTCAATGCAAGAAGGTTTAGAGGTGAAATGATTAGATTATGAGAGCCTTCATCCAACCAGTGTGTTAATCTGCTGATAGAGATTAACTGGGTAGTAACTGAAGGCAGGTAGGGTGTGGCTAGAGGAGGTGGGTCATTTGGAACATGCCTTTGGAGTATATATTTTGCCCCTGGCAAGTGGAGTCTCTCTCTGCTTTTTGGTGGCCATGCCCTGACCTGCTTTCCTCTGCTGCACATTTCTGCCATGATGTTCTGCCTTACCTTGGGCCCCAATGAATGGAGCTGGCCGTCTATGGACTGAGACCTCTGATACTGTGGTCCCCCAAATAAACTTTTCCTTCTCTAATTGTTCTTGTCAGATACTTTGGTCACAGAAGGAAAAAGCTGACTAAAACAGGAATCATTCAGTTATACACTATATTGGGCTTTTTTTTTCATTCAATGTATTAACAACATGGATTATTTCATGTTGTTGCATATATTAGTAGTTTATACTTTTGAAGTGGACATGTAGGAAGGAGCTTATCCGTTCCTCTGTTGGTGGAAATTTGGATTGTTTCCAAGGTTTGTTTATTACAAATGAGCTTGCTATGAATGAAATTCTCATACATGTATCTTTTTAATTTTAATTTTTTAATTAGTTATACATGACAGTAATATTTTGGTCAGCATCTCTTGGATATATAGTAGATACTGTCAGTTTTCCTAAGTGGTTGAACCATCCGTGCACCCCCTTCTCAGTAATGGGTGAAAGTCCATATTCTTGCCAACACTTAATTATTTAAATTGTAAGCATTCTAGTGTGTATCTTGAAGTGGACTTAATTTGCATTTCCCTGATAAGTAATGATTTTGAGTATTTGTTCATATGCATATTGGCCACTTGGACATCCTATGATTGATAGTTTGAGTACAATTCCAGGTTTAAAATAACTTTCAGAATATGAAGGAATTGATTTGTTGTCATTGACAAGATGATTGCAGACCTTTTTATTCTTGTTTTTATGTAAGTCACTTGCTTTTATTCCTCTGGGAGTTATCTCAAATTTCTGTCTGTTGTTGTTGGAATCTGTAGTTTTACCACAAGTTAAGTATGTTTTTTTTTTCATTAAAATTGCTTTATTCTCAGTGGGTCTGTTCAATTTAAATACTCCAGTAGTTTTCAGCAAAGAACATTTCCTTTTCTTATCTATTTGACCTTTTCCTCACTTCTGTTTTCTCAAGTGGAAATTACCTTTAGACAGATGTTGGATTGTTTTTTCTTCTTTTTTATTCCATGTCTTTATCTTTCTACTTTATGTCCTGGGAGACTCCCTCGACTTTATGTCATCAAATTAAATGCAATGAATTTGTCTTCTGAGATCATTAGAGGATAGATCTACAGCCTTCCTTATGGGCCACATAACCAGAGGATTAGAGGGCCTACAACTCACATGTCCCCCTTGGTCATTTCAGGTAACAAAGAGAAACAAAAAATCCAAGAGCAAAAGGGGGTGGTTACTTATTCAAGGTTATCCAGCTGTGAGTAGCAGAATCAGGGTTAGAGCTCTCACTTATTTTTCCATTACATCCTATAAATGGCTCCAGAGGAGAGATACCTTTAGCAGGCCCTTCATGCACCACTTAGATTCATCAATAGATTTATCTATTTCCGGCAGAAAGCCTCTTCTGTGAGCTCACCGTCCACCTGCTCCTTCTGTGTTACCCTGAACGTGTATCTCCAACACCTACATTCATTAGCACACATGCGAGGTGCTGGCTTGTTCTTTGACGTGGCTGTCAGGGGATCTTTATTTTCCAGTAACGCTGCAGGCTCTCTCACATACTTCTGTGGCATGGTGCTGGTTCCAGAGAGGAGATGGTAGATATCTTTGGGGGTTCCAAGGGATCCTGCTGAGGGGGACACAATTTAATCATTTCTGGGATGCTAACCAACCTGTAAAGTGCAGGGGCATGGGAGCACTGACGTATCTTTACTGACAAGGAGGATTTCCCATCCATCTGAACTGGATATCATCCGCAAAATGTATTCCTTAAGACCATCTTTTCAACTCTGAAAATCCATATAGTATAATTATCTGAAAGCCACTTGGCTTTGGGGACATAGGATTCTTCTCTAGTTATCTTAAAGAAATTGACATTACTGCTTTGACTCTCATGAGAAGAGGGTCATTTCCATGGAACCTGAGATGAGGAGAGGGATAGGGACAGATTTCTACTGTGCAAGTCGTTGTGAGGTAAAATGAGATCAGAAAATAAAAGTTCAATGATAGATTCTTTTATTTTTAAAACTTTATTTACTTATGTTACTTAGGTATACATGGCAGCAGAATTCATTTTGTTTCATTCTACACATTGGAAGCACAACTCTACATCTCTAGGGTTGTCAATTATAGATTCTTTTAAAAGTTGAATTTCCTTCCCTTTCCCCCCTTCCTCATCCACAAAAGCCATGAACCATCAGCCGAGTAATTCTTCCCTCACTCTCTCAGTGGTGGGTCATATAGAAAAGTTTTGCCATAAATTAAATAGAAATGCCCCTAGTGATCAATCTACAGAGACTGTTGCAGAAGGAAAGGTTGTTAAAATTTAGAACCTTTCATTTTCTTCTTAAAGAGCTAGCTGGGGCTTGAGGGAGTGATAAACATAGCCTTTTCCATAACTTTGACTCAAGGAGCCACAATGAAAAGGTTGAGAGCATCACTCTAATTACGCATTTACACGGTCTCTACTCAATATTCATTCAGGGCTTTTCCTTTATAATAAGCTACAACTTTCATTTCTGCAGGGCAGAAGGCTCTAGGGGCCCTGCTGTTCTGTGTGAAAACAGAAACCAATCTCTGGCCTGCTCAGGACCCTGTGTTCATTCCTGCTAGGTTGGAGACTGGCTCTGACCTGTCCTCTGACAAGCTGGGCCACCTAACCCTGTTCCTTTCCTGCCAAGCACCCTGCCAAGAAAGGCCAGGGCTGCAAAACCAGTCATGTGTATTTCTAGCAAGAACAGGAACCCCTTTTATTCTAACTCTGACGGAGCCTGGAGGGAGGTGGGAGAGGGGGTGGTGACCGGGCTTTCTATTTTCAGTTCCTTCAGTTGAAATGCAGGTGGGAGTTTCCAAAATGACACATGCAGATTCAATCAAGAAAGAACTTCTGAGTGCCAGCAGTAGCAATCTCTGTCTTCTCACTCTTGAGTTCTCCCTGGTGGATAAATGATAGTTCAGTGTTCTCCACCTCCTCTCCCTGCCCGCTTCCTTTTATCTCACTCTCAGCGGATGGCCTCACCATAATGGAGCTCCTAGAATAAACAGTTGGGACCTCTCCTTAAATCTGTGCTGCTACTCTGACTCCCCACCCTTCCTCCCTTCTCCTTCCTAGAGAGAGGATGTGGATTTTCTCTCACTAAGGTTGGCTTCCTTGCCTGGCTCTGGCCCTCAATCCCCTTCACTTTCTTTGGGTCCTGGATCCTGATGCTCCCACACTCTGCTCCTTTTCCTCCCTTAGCTTCCTCTCCACTGCTGCCATCTTGTCTAGCTGCCTTTAAACACAACTTAACCCAAATCCCCTAAGTTCCCCGTGAGTCACCAGCCTCGTCCATCCAGGGAGGAGATGTTGACAGTCACATTACTAGGATTTGCTGGCCAGATATATGGGTGTTAGCACATTCCAGTTGCTATAGTTTGGTTGTTATATATCTTTCAAAGCCACGTGTATTGAAAGCTTAGCCCCTAGGGTTGTGTTACTGGAGATGGTGGAACCTTTAGAATGTGGGGCCTTAGGAGAGATCCTTAGGTAGTGGGACATGTCCTTGAAGGGGACTGCGGGAGCCAGATTCCTTGCCTCTTTTTGTTTCCTGACCATGAGGTGAGTGGTTTTGCTCTACCCCATGTTCCTGCCACAATGTGCTGCCTCACCACAGGCCCAAAGCATTAGGCATGGCTCCATCATGAATTGGAACCTCTAAAACTGTGGGCCAAAATAACACCTTTTGTTCTTTTAAGTTGATTATCTCAGTTTTTTTTTTTTTTAAATAGCAATAAAAAGCTGACTAACCCTCAATGCTGGGCTTCTAACTGCCTCTGACAAAGTCTCAAAGATGACTTTACACATATCTTGAACAACATGGTAAGATTTTATAACTTGGCTCAGATAATGGCTTTATAGAAATTGATAATTGAATCAGTTAATTCCTTATACTACCTCAAATTATTTTGTACTTCCACAAACATGGGATTTTGTGTGTTCACTGTGATATTTCCACACTTAGGTCAATGTGTGTCCCCTATGGGTACCCAATAAACACTTATTTAAACTTAACTGAATTGCAAGTGAACACCAACATTGTCAACACAATCAGGGAGAACATATGTTAAGAATCCAGTCCATCACAAAAATGTTAAAAATTGTTGAAATGAGGTAAAAGGTATCCAGGTATTCTTCCAACTGTTCTTCCCATTTTTCTGTAATCTTGAAATTAAAAAAAAAAAGTCAATGGGGAAAAAGCCCATCTAAAATAGGGTCTTTTAGTTTCAGAACTGTTTGGCACAATTAAAGTTAATATTCCAGGAAAAGAATCCCAATTCTTTCCTAATTCTCCAAAAAGTTATCTTCATCTTTTTTTTCATCATGTGGGAAGTAAAAACTGAGCCACAAAATTGATTTTTTACATATTTTTACGGACAGAATTGATATTTCCTCTTCACAAATTTAGGGAGTACATGGTTGCTGTCCTTAGAATAATACATTAAGCAAAGTTTCCCCTTCCAGGCCCCATTGGTGGTGGACAGAGACCACAGAAGCTAAAATTCCACCCTTACAGAGTCCTAAGATAATCTTCCAAAGGGCGATTATCAGAGTTCGACATCCTAGGTTTCATACCGGCCCAAATTCCTGTAGAATCAGCCTCCTCATTGGACTTAACAGAGCTATTCTTAACCTTGATTTTTTTTTTTTTTTTTTTTAGTCAGTTTGGGGAGATTTGTTAAGTCCATGTCAAATACTCTTTTCATCAATAGGAAACAGTGGCAAACGCGACCAGCCATGGATGTCAGCCTAGGTTGTATGATGGGTTCTCCAGACATACTCAAGACATGCTTTGATGCAGATTCCAGTTTTATTTTTGCTTTCTCAGATGTAGTTTAATAAAAAGGAAGGTTTGAAAGGGATCCATTCAGTAGTGGCAACGCATAGCAAATGGGTCTAGCTAATAAAAATCACATAACTGTACAAACTCAGTTTACTTCCATTCCCCACAGTCCAATTCTGAGCCTATGAATAAAACAAATAGTTTTTAATCCATGAACTTCCTCATATGTATGAGCCATCTCCATACTTCCTCAATTCATTGGTTCTCATAGATCTTTTATGTCCTGGCACGCTTCCTCCAAGAATCTACAAGAGCAGAGGTGGACAGGTCACTTTGGGGTGTAGTCCAGAGGAAGGCTCAGTATGAAATCACAGTTAGGATAGGTGAACCAAGGAACTTTAGGAGAGAGGCCTTTAGGAGGCAAAGTCATGACCAGGGATCAAAGGGCCAAAGTCCACTCTCAGGCCAAGATTCTCCTGTAATTTCTTACTTTGGCAGTGTTTTATCTTGGGACCTGCAAGCTCTGACACAATTACCAACTGTATTAAATCCAAGACCTCAGCCTGGTGCTCATATTTCTCTATACAATCCCTAAATTTTCCACTTCATCTTCTGTCCTACTTGCTCTGGTCAAGCCCAGCTACTGCCCATCCTGATATGCTTTGCCCTGTGTATCCCTTTCCCCTCCTTCTGCCATTTCTCCCTCTACTACCAAGGCTTTCAGATTCAGTGTCCGTCACCTCTCCCACTGGACTGGTACAAACTCGATAGGGGAAATCTTCATCAATAGTCCCACCTCATTGTGGAGACCTTTGTTCTACTTTCCTTCAGCACTTACATGTTGAGAGCGATTATTTCATTTCACCGATGTTCTGCCTGAGTTTTCCAAGAGATGGCACAAGTTTTATTTTCCCAGTTTGGTAGTGGTGATGGTTGTGGGACTGGTAAGACAGAATGTCTGTTATGGTTTGGATATGTGGTGTCTCCAAGAAATTTATATGTGAAACAATGCAAAAGTTTTCAGAGGTAAAATGAAGATGATAAGAGTTGTAACCTAATCAGCGGATTAATCCACTGATTAAAATTAACTGGGTGGTAATTGTAAGCAGGTAGGGTGTAGTTGGAGGAGGTAAGTCTTTGGGGTTTATATTTTGTCACTGGTGAGTGAAGTTTACTCTTCTTCCTTTTGCCATGTTCTGAGATATTTTCCTCTGACATGACCTTCCATCATGATGGTCTGCCTCACCTTGGATCCAGAGCTATGGAGTTGGCCACCTGTGGACTGACGTCTCTGAAACCAAGAGCCAAAATAAACTTTCTCTGCATTGTTTCTGTCAGGTAGTTTGGTCACAGTGATGAAAAAGCTGACTAAAACAATGGAATTTCAATCATATTTGAAGAGTCATTACAATTAAACAATAGCTCATTAGACATCTATTCAGCAACAACAGGATTCTGCAATTTGGCTAAATGGGTTAGAGAGAGATGGAACCAAAGTGAAGAGAAAGAGTTCTATTCAATTTTCTTTCCCAGCATTATGGCTATATAACAAGAATTGAATGAGATGATTGACAATCAGCTGTTCCATCATATTCCTACTCATTCATTGAAGACATCTCTAGTAAGTGTCAGGTCTTGAGGACAGTGACGTGATTAAAATGTGACCTTGGCCTTCCAAAAAGTTCACAGTGAAAGAAGGATCTAGGAAAACACATCACTTAGTATAATGATTAAGAGTGCCTTAGTTCACTCCTGAGAAGCAGACCCACAGAAGAGGTCTGGTACTGTTTAGCCTAGGGGCAGCTCAATCTAGTCTCTTCTAAAAGGTTCCTACCCAAAACAGCCCCCAAGGCCTGAATAGATCACAGTACCACGTGCTGGAACTTCCCTCACAAGAACTCTGCAGAAACAATATCCTGAAAGTTCACCAAACTGGCCCTGAAAGGACAAAACACAAACTGACCTATATCCTAACCCTTCCCAGCTCATGTTGGTGAGAAGGAAAGTTGAGTCTTATATCAAACAGCTTCCATTTTAGGCTGCTCCAACTGGCAGCTCACAGAGCAACACAAAACAGAAAGGGATTAACAACCCCCACCCCTTGCTCTATTAGTACATAACTCAAGAATTGGAAAGAAAAACTACTGGACATAGATAGTGACCACCCAATCTGTTCAACTCTGACCACCTCAGTGGAGAAGATTCCTTAATTCTTCACTAAGATTTTGGAATTTTTAAAACATTTAAAACATTTTTTATTTGATTTAATTAAAAAAATTCTTCCCATGTATGCACCCACACATGTATGTGAGTTTTGGCAGTGCTGATTGGTTCAGGAACACACACACACACACACACACACACATATATATATATATATATATATATATATAAATAGCAAAAAAACAAAGTGGCAGGAAACCACAAGCTCATATACATACTAATGCCAAATGCTAAAGGTCTCAGAAGTTTTAAGAGGAAAATATGTAGCACTGAGTGCCTACACTAAAAAATTATAGAGATCCCCAATAAATAAGCATATGTTTTACCTTAAGACCTTAGAAAAAGAACATAAACTAACCCTAAAACTAGTAGAAGACAGGAAATAGGATCAGAGCTGAAACCAATGATATTGAGAATGAGAAAACAATACACAGGATCAATGCAATGAAGAGTTGATTTTTGGAAAAGATAAATATGATTGACAAAATCTTAGCCCAACTAACCAAAAGAAAGAGAGGGAAGATGCAAATCAACAAGATCAGAGATGAGAAAGAAGATATCACCATGGACTCTTCTGAAATACATAGGATTATCAGAGCCTATTTTAAAAAAATTTATACTCCAATAAATTGGAAAATCTGGAAGATATTGACAAATTTCTAGACACATCTGACCTGCCCAAATTGCATCAGGAATATACAGAAAACCTAAACAGACCAATATCAAATAAGGAAATTGAAACAGCAATTAAAAGCCTTCCAAAAGGGAATAGCCCAGGATCTGATGGATCTCAGTTGAGTTCTACCAGACCTTTACAGGGGAACTAATACGAATCTTTCTCAAATCATTCCATGAAACTGAAAGAGAAGAAACACTTCCAAATACTTTTTAAAAAGCCAATATAACCCTGATACAAAAACCAAACAAAGATATATCAAGGACAGAAAACTACAGAGTAATATTCCTGATGAACATAGATGTAAAAATTTTTAATAAAATATTAGCAAATCACATTCAGAATCACATAAAAAAGGTAATACACCATGATTGAGTGGGTTTTATTCTAGGGATGCAAGCTTGGTTCGACATACATAAATCAATCAATGCAATTTATCAGTTAAACAGAATTAAGGACAAAAATCAAATGATCATCTCAATAGAAAGAGTAAAAGTCTTTGATAAAATCCAACACCTTTTCATATTAAAAACATTGGAGAAGCTAGGGATTAAAGGAATTTACCTAAATATTGTAAAGGCCATTTATGACAAACCCAAAGCCGATATCATACTAAATTAAGAAAAGCATTGTCTCTAAAATCAGAAACAAAACAAGGTTGTCCACCTCACCAATCATATTCAATATAGTCCTCAAAACATTAGCCAGAGAGACCAGGCACGAAAAGGATACCAAAGGGATACAAATAGGAAAAGTAAAAAGTCAAACTGTCTGTTTGCTGACAATATGATCCTATCTCTGGAAGACCCAAAAAACTCCATCAGAAGACTTGTAGAGATTATAAATGTGATTAGCAAAGTAGCAGGATACAAGATCAATACCCATAAATCAATAGCTTTCCAATACTCCAACAGTGATTTAATTGAAGAAGAATCAGGAAAACCACTTCATTCAAAATAACCTCAAAAAATTGAAATACTTGGGAATTAATCTAACTAAGGAGGTAAAATAGCTCTACAATAAAAATTATAGAGTATCAAAGAAAGAAATTGAAGACCTTAGAAGATGAAAAGACATCCCATGTTGTTGGATAAGCAAAATCAATATTGTCAAAATGGCCGTACTACCAAAAGTGATATACAGATTCAATGCAATCCGCATCAAAATACCAGTGAAATTCTTCACAGAATTAGAAAAAAACCCACAATTTTTAAATTCATTTGGAAGAATAAGAGACCCAGGATAGCCAAATCAATACTCAACTAGAAAAGTGAAACAGGAGGCATCACAATACCTGATCTGAAATTATACTACAGAACTGTAGTAACAAAAACAGCATGGTATTGGCATCAAAATAGACACAAAGACCAATGTAACAGAATAGAAGACATAGAGACAAATCCACATACCTATAGCCATCTGATATTTGGCAAAGTTGCCAAAATATATCTTGGAGAAAAGTCAGCCTTTTTAACAAATCGTGCTAGGAACGCTGGATAGCACTATGTAGAAAAATGAAATTAGATGCCTCTCACTCACCTTGCACAAAACTCAAATAAAAATGTATCAAAGACTTAGGAATTAGACCCAAAACTTTACTACTGCTAGAAGAAAGCAGAGAGTCAACACTCTAGCATGTAGGTATAGACACGGACTTCCTTAACAAGAAAAACATAAAAGATAAAATCAAGAATCAATAAGTGGGATGCCATCAAACTAAAATAGCCAAATGAGGAATAAATCCAGATGCCCATCAATAGATGAATGGATTAAAAATTATGGTGTATATATACAACAGAGTTCTACTCAGCCTTAAAAAAGAATAAAATGATGGCAGCTGTAAGTAAATGGAAATGGAGAATATCATGCTAAGTGAAATTAAACAAACTCAGAAACTCAAAGATTGAATGTTTTCTTTCATATGTGGAAGCTAAAGTATTTTAAAGAAAAGGGGGAGGCAAAGATAGGGTGATATAAAGGACTGATCAAATATAAATTAATAGGCAAGCAAAAGAAGGTCCAGTGGAGTAGACCAAGGACAATGAGAGAGGAGAGGGAGGAGGGGTGGGAAAAGGGAGAGAGAACAGGGGGCATCATGAACTGAAATTGATTTCCATGCATGTATGAATTTGTTGGAATGAATCCAATTACTATGTATAACTATAAAGCTCTAATAAAAAATTCATTAAAAAAGTGAACATACAAAAAAAAAGTGTCTCAGTTCAAATCTCAACTTTACTACTTATTATTCGTGTGACCTTAGGGAATTTACTTACGCTCTGTGCTCTTATCTACAAAGTAAAGATAATAGCGCATGCCTCACAGGGTTATTACGGGTTGAAAATCTTTATTTTGAGCTGAAACAAGCTTATAGATAGAAGCACTTCATAGCCTGTGCGTATTAAATGTCAGCTCTTAGGATAGATGTAAATGCGGAGGCTATGAGAACAGCAAAGAGAAACATCAAAATCAGATTGGATGTGTCAAAGGCTTTCTGGATGTAGAAAGAACTACGTTTTGGTGGATAAGTAGGACTTATTGATACAAAGAGGAGGAGGGAAGGAGGTCCATGCAAAGGGAGCAACATGTATGGAGAGCAGGCTACTGCATCCACCATTCAGAATGACTTCTGTATCAGGGAGACAGGGAGAGGGAGAGGGAGATGGGGAGGGAGAGGGGGAGAGGAAAAGGAGGAGGGGGAGAGGGAGAGGGAGAGGGGGAGGGGGAGATGGAGGGGGAGATGGAGAGTGAGATGGAGAGGGAGAGGGAGAGAGATTCTTGTAAAAGGAAAGAGGCAAGCCCAAGAAAACTGAAGCACACTGACGGCTCAATGTTGCTCAGCTAAGAGCTTGGGACTTAGATCTGAGAGTCTCTGACATGTTAAGGATAAAGAAGGACAGCACTAGGTCTGCATTTTAGAAAACCAACTCTAACCATAATTAGGTTGGAAGGGATTTCCCTGGTGACCATTTAGGAAGCTTTCTAATGCTGCATGTGAGGAGTGAAGAGATCCTATTCCAAGAAATTGTATATTTGTATTCTGTTGCAATGTTGAAATGACCCCAAATGTAATGATACACTTACCCTCTATTATCTCAGTTTCTGCAGCATGGAGTCTTGACAGCAGGCTATCTGCTCAGTATGTCACTAGCTAAAAGGTAGTCATTGATTGTGACTGTGGGGCTCAGGGTCCTCCTCCTAGCTCATCAGTTTGTTGACAGATTTCAGTTCCTGAGGTTGTTAGACTGAAGACCTTGTTTCTTTATGGCTCTTATCCGAGGGTCTCTCTCAGATTCCAAAGGATGTCCACATTGCTCAGCATGTGGTCCCCTGTATTTTCAAAGCCAGCAATGGTGCATTCAGTCACTCACCTGCTTTGGATCTCTTTGACTTTCTTTTCTACTCTATTTTTAAAGGATTCCTATGATTAACTGAAGCACAACTGAATAATCTTTCTATTTGAGGTCTTCTCTGGGACTTTAATTATCTATGCAAAAATTCCTCACAAAAGTACTTAAGTTAGTGTTTGACTAACGGTTGGATGGGGATCTTGGGGGAGGCATCTGCAGGATCCTGCCTACCACAAGTTGGCCTGGGAAATAATGAGGACAGAATGTTTGTGAAAGTAATGTAAAAGGAAAGCCTTACAAAATTGATGAGCAGTTAGAGGTAGGGGGTGAAAACCAATGATTCCCAGTTTAGGAAGTCAGACAACTAGTTGAAATGTGAGGAAAACTAAAAGGGAGGGATATCTCAGAAGCTAAGGTAAGGCATAACTTCCTCTTGAGGGATCTATCATTAGTGCTAACTGCAAGGCAAGTGTGTTAAAATCCAGTAAGATGGAGTGAAGGTTCTTTTTTAATTTTTGAATTCTTTTCAATTTTCAATTATTTTAATTAATTTTTATTTAAATTCTTTTTAGTTGTTGATGGACCTTTATTTTATTTATTTATGTGTGCTGAGAATTGAACCCAATGCCTCACACATGCTAGGCAAGTGCTCTACCAGTAAACTACAACTCCAGTCCCCAATTTTTAATTATTTTTTTTCAGCAGGGATTGAACCCAGGGGCACCTAACTACTGAGCCAAATCCCCAGCCCTTTTAAAATTTTTGAGACAGGGTCTCACTAAGTTACTTAGGACATTGCTTAGTTGCTGAGGCTGGCTTGAAACTTGCAATCCTCTTTCCTCGGCCTCCCGAGCCACTGGGATTACAGTTGTGTGACACCTTGCCCAGTGAGGAAAAAGTGTCTAATGGGTTCAGTAACATAAAGAATGGAAATCATTGCTAAATTTAAGGAAGCAATTTAGGAGAATTTTTGCAGTGTGTTGGGAAGAAACATAGTCAAGAGTGGACAGTATATGAAGAGGGAGTTGGGATTGGACTTGTTTAATTTTTCTAAAAGATGGAAGAGAAAAGAATGTTTCTGTGACTTCAAAGACAGTGTCGGCAAAGGATGAGGCTGTAGTCCCAGAAAATAGTGTGGGAGTAGTTGTTTTCTGTTATCCCCTCTTCTCCTTTCATCTTTCTCAGTATGATGAGCACGGCACTCCTCATTCCAGATGCAGACCGTATCCTCCAGCCAATCTCCAGCAGCTTTATCTTTTCTGGCTTCCTGTAGATTTGGAATTGGTTTAGTTGCTGCTTTTGAGTTCTCTGGTCCAATCTTGACTTGAACAGCAGAAATTTGTGGCCACTTTTCTCCTTGTGTTCGATAATAATATTGTCCTTGGGGAACTATAGAATAGTCTCCAAGAGGTGATAAAGTGTATCCTTTTTTTTTTTTTTTTACAAGAAAGACCTTTCCCTCTACCCTTGATCCTAAAAATATTTCTTTACTATTTCAATTATCCAAAGGGGCAGTTAGTTATGCATAAGAACTTGGAATTCTCATTTTTTTTCCCTTTGAGTAATTGTTGGGGAAAGCTAGGGCCTCCTTTAATATTAGGGACCCACATACATCTCTTTGGGAAACTGGGATCCCTTTTTTAAAAACTGTTTTATTAAAATCAATTAAATGCAACAGAATATATTTGAGGAAAATTGGTGTTCTGGATAGGAAGACAGAAGTGTTGAATACTGTGGGGTGGTGCCACATTGGTGAGGCCTTGTGTCTGAGCCCTTCTGTGAGTGTGGTTTCTGAGCCCCTGTGTGCATCGGAGGCAAGAGCCCTCCTGAGTCTGTATTTATTTTTTTTCAGTAGTGGGGATGAACCTGGACCCCTGAGCAAGTGTTCCACCACCGACTTACACCCTTGGCCCCTGAGTCTAAATTTTAATGCCAAGAGGAACCAGAGGAATCCTTCCACTCACACTACTGCCCCATGGTTGTGGTTTAACCTGTACATACCCCAGGTGGAGGCTCCTATTTCCACAGCTCCATGACAACAGAGGATTAGAGAAATTCGCTCTGTTAGAATTCGGTGCTGACAAGTGCCAGGGAAACATGTCATTCCTGTTTTTATAACTGGTACTAGGGAGTGGCAGTTGATCTGTGCCAAGTGCCAGATTTTGTTCCACTGAGTGGGGAGGCAAAAGCAATTTTGTCAGGCAAAAGTCACAGCCCATTACCCTGGGGGAGCAGAGAATGGCACTCTTGGGATGCTGGATGCCAGAGAAGGATCCAGAAAGCCCTATTCACGTGGCTGCCTCTGTCAGGGACATACATTAAAGGATACTGTTTGCTCCAGCTGAGCTCAGCTGTGCTTCAGCAAAAGGCAAATTTGCCTTCCAGGATGTGGGGCTCTGCCTGGTGAACCCAGAATTTGGCCTTCACTTTGTACTTCATCCCCTCTCTTTCTGCTCTCTTCAAAAAACAAAGAGCAAACTGTAGGGCCCTTTGCCACCCATGTCTTTTATATGCAGCGGTGAATCAATCATGGCAAATCATGACAGGGAAGCTTCCCCTGGGAGAGGAGAGCTCTGTGCCCTATTTTATGCAGATGAAATCACTATGAATCACACTTCAAAATATCTCTGAATAAGTCTAATCTCCCCAGGATAACACAATAAAAGAAAAATCTGTACTTGGGAAGAATTCCAGCCTCAAGGCCACCAAATAATTCCAGCATCCGGGACAGTTATCACTGGGTATCCTTATCTCTGGTCACATCATGCTCAGGAACATATTTCCTTAGAGGTTTTTCCTTTGCAATCCCACCTCATCCATCACTGTGGGTGCTGTGCTGGAATCACTCAACATGGGTCAGTTTATTATGCTCAGAATTAGGTCATTGGGAGAGCCACAGAGTAATTTATGTAAATGAACATGCACAGATATGCAGAAATATGACAATCTGTGTTTCCATATTTCCTGAAAAATAGTATCTTGTAAGCTTTTCAATTTGGAAATTCATTAGTTTGGCAGATATATTTAGATCATATTCAACTAAACTGCATAAATACCCAATATGTACTAGGTGTGGTTGCCTACTTCATTTCATTTAATCTGCACAAAGACCTGTGCTGTCTTCATTTTGCAGAATATTTATCTGGGGGCTCCTTTACCTTGAGGTCAGCTGGAGGCCAGGAGCTATCTCAGGGTCCATGTCTCATGCTCTCCCACCTCCCTGTGTCTCTGCACAGACACCTCCCTGAACAGCAGAAGAATCTCTTTCAGCAAAGATCTTTATTCTGACACAGAACAATTTCTTCATATAATGTTGTTCTAGAAACACAGTAGACAAAACAGACAAAAGTGAAATTGTTGGTTAAGCCCAGTATCTTGATTTGTCTCTGCCTTTTTCTCCCTTTTTAGTGACTCCAGTGTTCCATGGGCCACAGTTTGAAAACCACTGACTTCCAGCATCCTCTTAGACTATTTAGTTTGAGTCTATTTTATGGAATTCTCCAGAGTGTGAGTCCTCATTTTGGTCTTCCAGTACTTATGTGCAGCAAAGCCCTGTGCTGGACCTGCCACAGTTCTACCTGGAGATGAGAACTTGGGCCGTTCTCAGAGCTGCCCTTTCTGAGATGCTGGGGGCAGAGGTGGGTGATGTCGGAGAGATGAGCCTGGGCTCTCAGGGTGCCCGGTTCTGACCCTTTCAACACAGTAGTTCTTCTAACTCTCCTCTCTGTAGAAGCCCTTAAAAGAATCCTGAAGAAGAATCATTGCTAACATTTTAGTTGTGATAATTATGTGTGGTTATATTAAACGTAGATTAATATCTTTTGGAGATACATACAGAAGAACCCTCATATGTAGTGATACAGTTTTTATTTTAGCATTATCTAGGGTGGGGGTTGAGTGGGATAATAGATGAAACATTTACTCTGTTGAAGCTTTTGATACATAGTTTGTTATACCACTCTTTCTACTTTAGAATAGGTTTGATATTTTCAAAATAAAGATTAAAATATACAGTAGATAGATAAGATGTGGGGAAGAGAGAAAAAAGGAAGGCAGGACATGTCAAACTGATGTTAAACCCTTATCCCAGAACCTTCATTTCTTTATCTTTCAACTTAGTGTTCTGTTCCTGCCCTCAGGTACCCCTTCTGCTGTTTTGGGGCAGGGCCCACATTTTTTCCTGGAATGGAAGATGCCTTTGGATCTGCTTCTCTGGCTTGTGGCCTGGGATTCTACCCATACTTACAGCTTTGTCTGCACCTTTGATTCTGGCTTCTGAAAATAGACATCTTCCATGACAATTATTATAATCAAGCTCAGCACCTGACAAAACAGATGCAGCAATTTTTATCTTTTTTTTGAACATGGAAAAAACATCTGGAAAGTGGATAAATTAATACACCATTCTACTATTCTCACAAAATGCTACTTTTCCTGGATATATTTTTGTATGTTTAAATTCATAATAAATAAAACAGTAAAATAATTTTTATGTTCTGAACTTTTATGCTTTATCACGAGCATGTATAATTTTTTTTTCATAAATATTTCAAATGTTGTTTTTTCCTTTTTTTTTATTGTTGGTCATTCAAAACATTACATAGTTTTTAATACATCATATTTCACAATTTGATTCAAGTGGGTTATGAACTCCCAATTATACCCCATATACAGATTGCTGAATCACATCAGTTACCCTTCCATTGATTGACAAATTGCCTTTCTAGTGTCTGATGTATTCTGCTGTCTGTCCTATTCTCTACTATCCCCCCTCCCCTCCCCTCCCCTCCCCTTTTCTCTCTCTACCCCTTCTACTGTAAATCATTTCTTCGATTTGTATTATCTTGTCTTACCCCTCCTTTCCTCTTATATGTCCTTATGTATAACCCTGAGGATCGCCTTCCATTTCCATGCGATTTCCCTTCTCACTCCCTTTCCCTCCCACCTCTCATCCCTGTTTAATGTACATCTTCTTCTCAAGCTCTTCGTCCCTACCCTGTCCTTGTTTACTCCCCTTATATCAAAGGAGTCATTTGGTATTTGTTTTTTAAAGATTGACTAGCTTCACTTAGCATAATCTGCTCTAATGCCATCCATTTCCCTCCAAATTCTATGATTTTGTTATTTTTTAATGCAGAGTAATACTCCATTGTGTATAAATGCCACATTTTTTTTATCCATTCATCTATTGAAGGGCATCTAGGCTGATTCCACAATCTTGCTATCGTGAATTGTGCTGCTATGAACATCGATGTAGCAGTGTCCCTGTAGCATGCTCTTATTAGGTCTTTAGGGAATAGACCGAGAAGGGGAATAGCTGGGTCAAATGGTGGTTCCATTCCCAGCTTTCCAAGAAATCTCCATACTGATTTCCAAATTGGCTGCACCAATTTGCAGTCCCACCAGCAATGAACAAGAGTGCCCTTTTCCCCGCATCCTCTCCAGCACTTATTGTTGTTTGACTTCCTAATGGCTGCCAATCTTACTGGAGTGAGATGGTATCTTAGGGTAGTTTTGATTTGCATTTCTCTGACTGCTAGAGATGGTGAGCATTTTTTCATGTACTTATTGATTGATTGCATGTCCTCCTCTGAGAAGTGTCTGTTCAGGTCCTTGGCCCATTTATTGATTGGGTTATTTGTAATCTTATTGTCTAATTTTTTGAGTTCTTTGTATATTCTGGTTATTAGGGCTCTATCTGAAGTGTGTGGAGTAAAGATTTGTTCCCAGGATGTAGGCTCCCTGTTTTATCTCTCTTATTGTTTCTTTTGCTGAGAAAAAACTTTTTAGTTTGAGTAAGTCCCATTTGTTGATTCTAGTTGTTAACTCTTGCGCTATGGGTGTCCTATTGAGGAATTTGGGGCCCGATCCCACAGTATGTAGATCATAACCAACTTTTTTTTCTATCAGATGCCGTGTCTCTGATTTAATATCAAGCTCCTTGATCCATTTTGAGTTAACTTTTGTGCATGGCGAGAGATAGGGATTCAGCTTCTTTTTGATGCAAATGGATTTCCAGTTTTCCCAGCACCATTTGTTGAAGATGCTATCCTTCCTCCATTGCATGCTTTTAGCTCCTTTATCAAATATAAGATAGTTGTAGTTTTGTGGATTGGTTACTGTGTCCTCTATTCTGTACCATTGGTCCACCCGCCTGTTTTGGTACCAGTACCATGCTGTTTTTGTAACTATTGCTCTGTAGTATAGTTTGAAGTCTGGTATCGCTATACCGCCTGATTCACACTTCCTGCTTAGCATTGTTTTTGCTATTCTGGGTCTTTTATTATTCCATATGAATTTCATGATTCTTTTATCAATTTCTACAAGAAATGCTGTTGGGATTTTGATTGGCATTGCATTGAACTTATAGAGAACTTTTGGTAATATCGCCATTTTGATGATGTTGGTTCTGCCTATCCATGAGCAGGGTATATTTTTCCATCTTCTAAGGTCTTCTTCTATATCTTTCTTTAGGGTTCTGTAATTTTCATTGTATAAATCTTTCACCTCTTTTGTTAGGTTGATTCCCAAGTATTTTATTTTTTGGGGGGATATTGTGAACGGAGTAGTTTTCCTCATTTCCGTTTCAGAGGATTTGTCACTGATATACAGGAATGCCTTTGATTTATGCGTGTTGATCTTATATCCGGCCACTTTGCTGAATTCATTTATTAGCTCTAATAGCTTCTTTGTAGACCCTTTTGGGTCTGCTAGGTATAGAATCATATCATCTGCAAATAGTGATAATTTAAGTTCTTCTTTTCCTATTTTTATGCCTTTAATTTCTTTTGTCTGTCTAATTGCTCTGGCCAGTGTTTCGAGGACTATGTTGAACAGAAGTGGTGAGAGAGGGCATCCCTGTCTTGTACCAGATCTTAGAGGGAATGCCTTCAATTTTTCTCCATTCAGAATGATGCTGGCCTGTGGCTTATCATAGATTGCTTTTACAATGTTGAGGTATGATCCTGTTATCCCTAATTTTTCTAGAGTTTTGAACATAAAGGGATGCTGTACTTTGTCGAATGCTTTTTCTGCATCTATTGAGATGATCATATGGTTTTTATTTTTAAGTCTATTGATGTGGTGAATAACATTTATTGATTTCCGTATATTGAACCAGCCTTGCATCCCAGGGATGAATCCTACTTGATCATGGTGTATAATTTTTTTGATATGTATTTGAATCCGATTCGCCAGAATTTTGTTGAGGATTTTTGCGTCAAGGTTCATTAGAGATATTGGTCTGTAGTTTTCTTTCTTTGAAGTGTCTTTGTCTGGTTTCGGAATCAGGGTGATGTTGGCCTTGTAGAATGAATTTGGAAGTTCTCCCTCTTTTTCTATTTCCTGAAATAGCTTGAAAAGTATTGGTGTTAATTCCTCCTTAAAGGTTTTGTAAAACTCTGCTGTATACCCATCCGGTCCTGGGCTTTTCTTAGTTGGTAGTCTTTTGATGGTTTCTTCTATTTCCTCTATTGTTATTGGTCTGTTTAGGTTGTCAATATCCTCTTGACTCAATCTGGGCAGATCATAAGACTTAAGGAATTTATCTATGCCTTCACTATCTTCTATTTTATTGGAGTATAAGGATTCAAAATAATTTCTGATTATCTTCTGTATTTCTGAAGTGTCTGTTGTGATATTGCCTTTTTCATCCCGTACGCTAGTAATTTGGGTTCTCTCTCTTCTTCTCTTCGTTAGCATGGCTAAGGGTCTGTCAATTTTATTTATTTTTTCAAAGAACCAGCTTTTAGTTTTGTCAATTTTTTCAATTGTTTCTTTTGTTTCAATTTCATTAATTTCCGCTCTGATTTTAATTATTTCTTGCCTTCTACTTCTTTTGCTGTTGTTTTGCTCTTCTTTTTCTAGGATTTTGAGATGAAGTATGAGATCATTCATTTGTTGGTTTTTTCTTTTTTTGAGGAATGAACTCCAAGCAATGAATTTTCCTCTTAGAATTGCTTTCAATGTGTCCCATAGATTCCGATATGTTGTGTCTGTGTTTTCATTTAACTCCAGGAAGTTTTTAATTTCCTCCTTAATGTCTTCTAAAACCCATTGATCACTCAGCAACCTATTGTTCATTCTCCAAGTGATGCTTGATTTTTCCTTCCTTCTTTTATCATTGATTTTCAGTTTCATTCCATTATGATCAGATAAGATGCATGGTATTATCTCTACCCCTTTGTATTGTCTAAGAGTTGCCCTGTGACATAATATATGGTCTATTTTTGAGAAGGTTCCATGTGCTGCTGAGAAAAAAGTGAACTACTTGATGTTGGGTGGTATAGTCTATATATGTCAATTAAGTCTAGGTTGTTAATTGTGTTATTGAGTTCTATAGTTTCCTTATTTAACTTTTGTTTGGAAGATCTGTCCAGTGGTGAGAGAGGTGTGTTGAAGTCTCCCATGATTATTGTATGGTGGTCTATTAGACTCTTGAACTTGAGAAGAGTTTGCTTGATGAACACAGCTGCACCATTATTTGGGGCATATATATTTATGATTGTTATGTCTTGTTGGTGTATGGTTCCCTTGAGCAGTATGAAGTGTCCTTCTTTGTCCCTTTTGATTAACTTTGGCTTGAAATCTATTTTATTAGATATGAGTATGGACACTCCTGCTTGTTTCCGCAGTCCATATGAGTGGTATGATTTTTCCCAACCTTTCACCTTCAGTCTATGTACATCTTTTCCTATCAAATGCGTCTCCTGTAGACAGCATATTGTTGGGTCTTGTTTTGTGATCCATTCTGCTAGCCTGTGTCTCTTAATTGGTGAGTTTAAGCCATTAACATTTAGGGTTATTATTGAGATATGGTTTGTTCTTCTATCCATATTTGTTTATTGATGTTACTAAACCTGATTTGTTATCCTCTTTGACTGCTTTCCCCCCTTTACTGTCCTATCTCCCATTGTTGGTTTTCAATGTTATTTTCCATTTCCTCTTCCTGTAATGTTTTGCCAAGGATTTTTTGAAGAGATGGCTTTCTAGCTGCGAATTCTTTTAACTTTTGTTTATCGTGGAAGGTTTTAATTTCATCTTCTAATCTGAAGCTTAATTTCGCCGGATACACGATTCTTGGTTGGAACCCATTTTCTTTCAGTGTTTGAAATATGTTATTCCAGGATCTTCTAGCTTTCAGAGTCTGTGTTGAGAGATCAGCTGTTATCCTGATTGGTTTACCCCTAAATGTAATCTGCTTTCTTTCTCTTGCAGCTTTTAAAATTCTCTCCTTATTCTGTATGTTGGACATTTTCATTATAATGTGTCTAGGTGTGGATCTCTTATGATTTTGCACATTCGGCGTCCTGTAGGCTTCTAGGATTTGGGAATCTGTCTCATTCTTCAAGTCTGGGAAGTTTTCTCGTATTATTTCACTGAATAGACTTTTTATTCCTTTGGTTTGGAGCTCTGTGCCTTCCTGTATCCCAATGACTCTTAAATTTGGTCTTTTGATATTATCCCATAATTCTTGGATGTTCTGCTCATGGTTTCTTAGCAGACTTGCTGAGCTGTCTATGTTCTTTTCCAGTTGAAATACTTTGTCTTCATTGTCTGATGTTCTCTCTTCTAAGTGATCTACTCTGCTGGTAGTATTCTCAATTGAGTTTTTAAGTTGGTTTATTGTTTCCTGCATTTCTAGAATTTCTATTTGTTTGTTTTTTATTACCTCTATCTCCCTGTGAAATTGATCTTTTACTTCCTGGATTTGTTTGTCAATGTGATCTTTCATTGTCTGATTTTGCTGTCTCATGTCTTCCTTGAGACTCCAGATCATCTGAAGCATATAAATCCTGATCTCTTTATCTGACATTCTATCTGTTGCAGCTATTACCTCTTCTAAAGTTGAGTTGACCTGCATTGCTTGTGGTCCTTTCTTTCCTTGTCTTTTCATACTGCTCGCGTTTCTTTCTGCTTGGTGCAACTGTTATGTTTTTGAAATTTACCCCCTATTTATTTATGTTGCTCTTGTATAGTTGGGAAGTCTCCCTTGCAGGGCGGGTATTGGCTGTGCTCCTCCTCTAATTATGGTGGTCTGTCTACCCTGCTGATCGGTCGCAGGTCTGCCCCGGCTGCGGGCACGGGTGGTGGCTTTGCTCTGCCCCCACTCCAATTGTGGTAACGTAACTACCACGCCCTGAGGTCGTTGGTCCTGATCTGGATGTGGGTGGCGGCTCTGCTGGGCCCCCACTCCAATTGGTGTGACGAGTCTACCGCGCTGGCAGACCTCTAGGTCGGTGGGTCGCAGTTCTGCACAGCCCCCACTCCCAATGGGGGTACCTGACTACCTCTCCAACGGGTCGCTGAGCCCCTCTGGACCCGGGTGGCGACCCTGCTCCACCCCCACTCCAACCAGTGTGACGCGACTGCCTCGGTGTTACGTGTCCACCACGCTGGCAAGCTACCTGGCCTGTCTTGCCAGTTGGCGGCAGGTCTACCTGCCCTGCTTGCTCGGATGTCAGCTCTGCACAGCCTCTACTCCAAATGAGGTTACTTGGCTACCGCGCCGCGGAATCGCTGGTCCTATTCTAGGCGTGGGCGGCTGCTCTCTTCAGCCCCAGCTGCGTTTGGGGTGTCATGGTACCACGCCGGCGGGTCACTTGGCCTGCTCTGGGCGCAGGTGAAAGCTCCACTCTGCCCCTACAGCACCCCGCCGGACCCTGATTGAGAAGCAGTCACCGCCGGTTCCCTAGCCTTGGGCCAAAGCAGCTTAGGTAGCCGGAACCCCGCCTCTCCGATCCCGATACACTCTCCGCTGGGAGCTGGCTCCAGGGAGCGACCCCCACAGGTTCCCCAGCCCCAGGCCAAAACTGTTCCGGGAGTCAGAACCCAGTCGCCCCAAGCTCAGCGCACGCTCCACTTGGAGCTGGCCTCCACCGGCAGTCTCCTCAGTTTCCTCAGACCTGGGCCAGGTTAGCCCCGGGAACCAGAATCCAGCTGCTCAGTGCCCGGCGCATGCCTTGCCCAGCACGCGCCTCTAGGAGTATTCTCCACAAGAACCCCCGCCCCGATCCTGAGCAAGAAATCTGTCTGCTAGACGCAGGCAAATACCAGCCTGAAATCACCTGTTCCGTCGTTGAATGGGCTGAGATCAGTAGAACACGGGGATGATTACATCATCTCCCCGAAATGGCGGCTGCTGTCCTCCACTGTGGTCCGACCGGTGTCTGGAACCAAACTGGGCCGCTTCTCTCCTCTGTTTCAAAGCCGGAACTCAGCACTAAGGGCTCCGATGTACCACTGGCGGGAGCCCCCCCCCCCGATCCGTATCGCTGTTCCCCCGCTCCGGCACCCTGCCGCTCCCCGGCACGCGCCACAGACTCCAGCCTCCGGGCGATCGCCTGTCAGGCTATGCGACCCTCCGTGCGGGGAAATGGAGCTCTCAGAGCCGAACTTCGCACGATGGAAATCTGTCCACTAGATTCTGGAGCACCTCAATTTCACTGGAACTTCCCAAAGATATCCTTCAGCCGTTTTGCATCGTCTTTCTCCCACTTAGTGACGCGGCGCCCTGGGGTGATGCACTCCCTTCGCCGCCATCTTCCTATTCTCCTTGAGTTATCTGTGCTCCACAGGAAGGAGGATCACTTTGATTTTTTCTGCTTGCCCCTCCCCCAGCGCTGGCTAGCCAGGTTTCGTTTTGGCTGCTACTGGGAGGAGGGGTTGGAGGTCAGGTGTCTCTAGTTTCCCCCTAGTCTTTATGGAGGCTCAGCTTGATACTCCCTCTCCCGGCAAGCCTAGGAGAGATTTTATGCGAATTCCCGCTGTCTGGGGGGTGAGCTGATTGACACAAACCTGTTTTGATGCTGCACTCTGTGGGAGAGTGGCGGTGTATCCTTCCGCTTTACCGGATGGTGGCCGCTGACTGCCTCGGTGGAGTGTCCGCTGTGGGGGATGGGACTGTACCCCTTTTTTTTTTTTTAATAAACCCCTTCCCTTTTTGGAACTTTTTGTTGCTCCTAATTTTTTAAAAAAATATTTAGTTTTTAGTTGCAGTTGGACACAATAGCTTTATTTTATTTATTTATTTTTATGCATTTTGATTAGTTAATTAGTGCTGAGGATCGAACCCGGGGCCTCGCATGTGCTGGACGAGTGCTTTACCGCGGAGCCACAACCCCAGCACGTTGCTCCTAATTTTATGCTGCTTGAAACAACCTGGGAATGAATATCTTGAGGCATATAGACATTTCTTCTTTTTTGATTTTTTTCTTGTGTGTAAATTCTCAGAGATAAGATGATTGGATCAAAGGCTAAATCATCTTAAGATACTTGAAACGCTCTGCCAGCTGAATTTCAAATTGATGCCACTACTTTATACTATACAGCCTTTTGCTATATTCTTTCCAGCAATGGGTTATCATTAACAAATACTTTCAATTTCATATACGACAGCCATATTTAAAGTCATTTTGTTTTTAGTGACTTTGGTGTTAGGGTGGGGCTGCTCTGTGATTGTAGAGTTCTTTGGGAGCCCCAGCACAACTCGGCACCACATCACACACACATGCACAGACTGTATTAGTTGGCTTTCTGTTACTACAACAACTATCTGAGGTAATCAACTTACAAAGAGGACTAGTTTATATTGGCATACAGCTTGGAAGGTTGCTGTCCATGATTGGCCAGCCCTGTTGGTTTCGGGCCTGTGGCAAGTAGCATGGCACATGGAGCACATGGAACAAAGCTGCTCACTTCATGGCCAGGAAGTAAAAAAAAGAAGAGAAGACAACACTGGGGTCCTACAATCCCCTTTAAAGGCACACCTTCAATAACCGTAAACCTTCCAAAACCTTAAAATCTTCCAAAACCTTAAACCTATCAAAGGTTTCTGCCACCTTCCAATAGCATCAAGCTGAGGATCAAACCTTTAACATATGGGCCTCTGGGGACAGTGCACATCCAAATACAGCAGACACATACATAAAAAGAGAAGCTGTCCTTGACCTTGTTGGCACTGCTTCTACACACAGCTCAGGGTCACAGCAACGGCCTCTGAACACTCAGCAGATACCAGGTGAGGAAAGAAGTTAGTAGATGGAATGACAGACAGAAGATGCTGACCTGACTTGTCTTCTCCACTCAGGCTGAAGCTCTGCCATTTAATAATTCAACAGCAGTTGTGCAAGTAGCTCTAGTCTAGGAATTTTCTCAAAACTCTCTGTAAATTTCCACTTCTCAGTCTGAGGGCAATCTCTTTTGAGATATTGAGGCTTTATTCCATATATACTTTTTCATTTAAATGAACAATTTAAAATTGGAAAATAGTAACTGTGATGTAGTGCATGTGTTAATTAGTTTGTGGTTATTATTTCACAATATGTATATGCATCAAAACATATGTGATTTTTTCCTTTTAAAAAAAAAAAATAAATCCTTCCCTTTTTGGAACTTTTTGTTGCTCCTAATTTTTTAAAAAAATATTTATTTTTTAGTTGTGGTTGGACACAATAGCTTTATTTAATTTATTTATTATTATGCGGCACTGGGGATTGAACCCGGGGCCTTGCATGTGCTGGACAAGTTGTATACCTTAGGTATACACAATTTTTATTTGTCAATCATCTCTCAATAAAGTGAACATCTTGGTTCATTGTTTACTGGAAGTTTAATTCCAGCAGCAGCATTTGCAGACGCATTCTTAAGGACTAATCTTCACAGTCAAAAATATTACAGGGCTGGGAGTTTGGAACCTTGGATCTGGTTCTACTTTGTGATTCAGTAAATGGCTTTGCATGTTTCTGAGCCTCAGTTTCCTCATATGTAAAATGAAGGGTCTAAACAAATGATCTGTCAAGGTCCTTTCAACTCTAATATTCAACAAGTCAAAGCTAAAGCCATGACTTTCTCTTTACGAATATTGTACTTCCTCATATCTCCATAGCACTTTATGGTTTTTATTATTTTTGCCTCTACACATGTCAAGTGAGAATATATATGGAAACATTTAGTGACGATAATGAAAGAACAGCTCTTAGAGATCTTTACATGTGGAACTTTAAGGCTGTGCTCATTAGCAAGCACATTAGACTTAGATTACTGCTAGCAATTAAGAGGAGAAAACAATCATTAAGCAAACAGAATCATCCAAGATGAGGTACAGTATAATATGTGGTGGGAGGAGAAGAAATTTTTTTTGTGGAAAAAGGAAATAGGAAATCCAAATTCTCCAGCTTAAAGTCTCCCTGTATTCAAGGGCAACTACAGATAATACAGGGCAAAGGAAAATAGGAACTAGAGTAATTGAGGCTGCCAGAGATCCCCTGGGGTCTAGTGCAAACACTATTATTAGATCTCCTTATTGCCATGTTTTAGTACTCTCCAAAACCCCAGCACAGAACTGCCCCAGTGGGTGACTGGTGATTTATCCTACAAAGCACAGAAAAAGGACATTTGTCTCAAAGACATTTTCTTTTTGGTTATGAAGAGATTTAAATGCAAGCAAAGAACTTAACAGCTTCATATCTTCCCCTTTGATAATTGAATTTTCCCTATCTCTGACAATCACCTTGAAGTTTTCCCTGGGCTAGCAGGATGAAAAGATGTTGTAGGTTTAGTATGGTAGCATCCCAGAGCCAAAGACAGCTTCCAAGTCCCTTCTTATTGAATGTAATGGGATAATCCAACCAAGGGAAGGAAAAACCCTGACCCCAGGTGGCTCATGTAAATGATGAAATTCAGAGCATAGGATAAATGGACTGACTGGAAGTGCCTTCTCTAGCTAAAGCTCACAAATAGGATTTCAGAGAAAATGAACTATATATGACTTTTGTCACACTTGCAAAAGAGGATGACTTCTGCTATTCTAAAACACTTCTAAAAATATCAAACTAAAAGGCTTAAAAATGAAAGACAGAGGGACTGGGGCATGTAGAGGCTTCTCTTTCCCACCACATGTTTTTTATTTTCCATTCGGAGCTTATGTTGTACATTTACCAAACTTTTAGGTCTATTGAAATGATAGCCACTGTCTGATGAAACTGTTTAAATAACTCAATTCTTTCTCATTGAAGGCACAGTTCATGCCACCCAAAGAACTTCTCTTGTAGAAAAGGATTTCTGATAAACAAGAATTTCCATATGAGATTTCCTTTGTAGGTTCTTGGCTTTCAAGGTGGAATTAGGCAGCTTCCCCTGTTGACCGCAGGTGTTGAGCCAACACCAGGGGGCGCCATTCTCTAGGGTCCAGGAGCTTAGTTGGCAGATTCTGGTTTCTCTGCGCTCAAATTCCGTCTCACGTTAAGACCTGGCTTCATAGGAAAGTTTTTTCAAGGTCATCTAGGCATGCAGAGGAGTGACTTTAGAAGAAAAAAAGAGCAGAGCTGTTGATGTTTTTTGATGCACAGTCACGCCCTGACAGTCTGATGGGAGGAATGGAAGTCCGCACAAACTCAGCCATCTCAGCAGCAAATGTAGGCCCACAGATTAAAGACCAGCATGGGGTTGACAGTGGCATCAGAGCAGAAGGAAACTGTGTGATCAGAATGTCATTGTCAGTAACAACACAGGTCAAGCAATCGGCAGAAACCACAGATAAGATTTTTTTTCCTACTGTTGGGTGGTGATGATATCTTTCTGCTTCAGTCCACCTGCCTTCAAAAGCCTTCTGCCCTTAATATGAGAAAAGTGACTTTCTGTGTGCACTGATTAGGGATAAGAACCTTGGCAGGTCACTTTAAGAAGGTTCCTAGTTTACATGTCACAATATTGATAGTGATATCCAGTGTTATCAAGCCCTGCTATGTCCCAGGCACTGTGTTGAGTGCTTTACCTCCATAATTGCTGATACCCACAACAATGTCACAAGCAGGAATGAAGAACCTGGGGCTCAAGGAGGTCAATGGCCTGGCCCACGATGATACCACAGCAATACTGTGGCAGAGACCGAAACTAACTCCCAATCTGCATTGCATTAGCACCATGAACTTTCCATACTACATTCTACATCCCAACTATTAATCCTTATGTGTTAAGTATAGTATTAATTATGCGGATCACTGAAACTGTAATAATTGAAAACATAATGAACCTCCTGGATCCAAACTAATCTGGATGTCCAGGAGAGAATAAAGGTGTTCGTAAACCACAGGCAGTATCTGGCTAATGATCTTGGGCGAGGTCAGCAGCGTCATTAAACAATTTCACTTAAGGATGAGAATTGTTCCCCAAGGCAAACACTCCTGTGCTTAAGTTAGCAGGCAATTTTTTTTGGTTCCCTGAAGATTCTGTACTCCAGCTAACCCTGAAGTCAAAGAAGGTTATATCAATCCCTTATTTTCTATCCATTAAAAGTATTGTCAAAAGTGGGGAATAAAAATTTAGGAAGATCATAAATTTGCAACATTACTTACTTGAAGGGAATAATAGCTTTAACAAACTGGTTTGGAATAAGAGGATAACAGAGGTAGAGGGGCATGAAATACAGCTTAATTTGATCTTTGTTTTTAAGGTCAAAGTAGGGCTTCTAGAATTTAGTTTTAGACTGGATATGGAGTTAAGGAGTTTGAGTGTAAGAAAATTCAAGAATGACTGCAAGGAAGAAGATGCTTTGTAGGAAAATCAAGAGACAATATTGGACCTGCTAAGCTTGGATAGCCTGTTGGATAGAATAATGGCCTCCTGCAGATATTCATGTCCTAATTTTCAGAACTTGTGAATAAGCTATTTTACCTTGCAAGAGAGAATTAATGTTGTAGATGGAATTAATGTTTCTAATTAGTTGATCTTGAAATTAGGAGATTGTTCTGGATTATCTGGACAGGCCAATGTAGTCATAGAAGTCCTCAAATGTGGAATAAGGAGATAGAAGAGTGATGAGATTTCAGAAAGACACAACTGTTATGACTGTCTTTGAGGGTGGAAGAGAGGGCACAAGCCATGGACTGCAGAGAGCCTCTTGACTCTGGAAAAATCACAAAAATGGGTTCTCCCTTAGAGCCTCCGGAAAGGGATGCAGCCCTGCTGACAGCTTGATTTTAGTCCAGTGAGATCCATTTTGCACTTTTGGTCTTTGAAGCCATAAAACAATAAATTTGTGTTGGTTTAAGTCACAAAGTTTGTGAAGAATTTTTACAGCAGCAGTAGGAGATGAATTATAGGTGGCAGTATAACATATTGTCTCAAATGGGAAATTTTAAACAAAAGAAGAAATAACTATTTAAACAGGGACAGAAGTCATAAATCAAAGCTATTCTGAGGAAGCTGGGATTTGGGGTTTCCATACCAGCCATCAGATGAGTTGAGATGTCAAGGAGGCGCTTGACTCTATGTGTCTTTTGCTCAAGAAGAAGTTTGAGTCTAGAGAATTCAGTCTGAGAGGTGGCTGTGTGTAGATGGTGTCAAAAGCTGTTGGACTGAATGGGATCACAAGAGAGTGAATATATACATCACTTCTTCAGAGGCTTGGAAAAGGAGGAGGATCTAGTAGAAAAAACTAAACAGGCATACCTAGCAAAGTAGAAAAAAGATCAGGAAAAAAATAAATAAACTCAAGTGAAAAAAGGATTTCAAAAATGAAGGACTTAGCAATTGTACCAAATGGTGGTAACAAGTAGAGAAAGAAGAGGAGTGAGATGGCTGCTGGATTTTCAATGCGACAATCATCCATGGTGAATTTACATGAGTAAAAGAGCAGAGTGGTGGGCAAAGCCTGAATAGAATGATCCAGAGAAAGTGGACACAGAAAACATTGCCACCATTTTCAAGTTTTTTTCTGTAAAGAAGAGCAAAACCAAACACATGAGAAAACCTCCCCACAACACACATGAGTTATTAGTTAGAGGAGTGGTATGGTTTGGATTAGTGGCCCCCAGAGGTCCATGGGTTAAAAGCTTGGTCTCCCTGGTGGTGCCATTTGGAGGGGGTGGAGCCATTAAGATGCAGGCCATAATTGGATGTCTTTTGATTATTCAAGGCATGCCCTCAAAGGAGATCATGAGACCCTAGCCATTTCCTCTTTCTCTCTTGCTTCCTGGCCATAAGGTGAGAAATTTGACCATCTGGCACCTCCACCAGAGATCTAGAAGCAATGGGCACATCTGATCATGGACTGGAACCTCTATACCTGTGTACCTATATGAACCATTTTCTCTTTATAAGCTGATTATCTCAGGTGTTTTTAACACTAATGGAAAGCTGAGGGGGATATAGATTTATGGAGGGGTTCTAAAATTGGGAAATGTTGCCTATTTGTAAACACAGGAGATGACCCAGAATTAGGAAAATATTTAAAGCACAGAGAGTGTAAATGCTGGAGTGAATTCTATGAGCAGAGGAGAGGAGATTGTGCTCAGAGCTTCAATGAGGGACCCATTCAGGCATGTGGAAAAAATTTCTACTGAGGAGAAAGGAAAACTGTGAAACTACCTAATCCTAACTTTTTTTTTAAAGGTTTCCTTTTACTTTGTCCTTTTGGGTATAAGGAAGTTCTTTTCTTATTGATTCTAGTTTTTTAGTGAAATAACATTTTCATCAACTGAGAGGGAGAAATAGAGAAAGGGTGCTGGAAATTTGAGAAAAGGGAAATTTAGCAACCCAGAGAGCAAGACAATGACTTGATTTTCATTGAATTATCTATTAATGACATTATAAAAGCGACAAAGCTCCTATACAGCACCCACAAAAAAATCAGCTACATGACTCATAACATAGGGACATAAATTCTAATTTGCATGGCAGCTTAAAGAACAGATGTTTTAAGAAAGAAAAGAAAAACAATGATGAAGTATTGCCACTGAAGAATAGCTGACACTGCTGCTTCAGCCACACCCTGTCTGCCCAGCTGCATTTCCAGCCTGTGTGAGTGTTTGTTCAAGCTGACACTTGCACAATCCTTACTCTCCCCAGGGTCTCTCTGTGTCATCCATTCCGGATTGTGAATTCTCTCATTAACACACATAATTTGGCTATGGCAGCCAAACATTTTCTGGGAAGGTCCTCTCTCTCTTTCTGTCTGTCTTTCTGTCTCTATTTCTTTTTTTTCTCTCTCTCTTTCCATCATGTCATAACCTCATGCCTCACCATAATATATCCAATAACTTGCTTTCTACTTTGCCAGAGGGTTTGGAAATAGGGTTTGGAATGCAGTCTAGTGTGCTATTTCAGGACCATGGACAGTCCCCCATTTACTCTCCACTCCATTCCAACAGAAATATTTTGCTCATGTTCAGTCATATTACTGTTTTGGGTGCTGGGATAGATGTAATAAACAGTTCATGTAATAAACAGTCTTTGATCTCAAAAAGATTTACAGTAGTGAGGGGGACATAGACTATCAAGTACACTACAGGGAACTAGGATGCATAAACACAGGACACTGGGAATCTTAGAAAGAAAAGTCCCAAGTTAGTCTCTAGATGGTGGATGGTATTAAGGACAGTGTCCTGGGATAAGAGACATCTAAGATGAAATATTGCGGCATTCACTGACTACGGGAGAGGCAAAGGGAATAGTATTTTAGGCAGAGGCAAAAGTATGTGCAAGGGTCTAGAGGCAAGAGGTCATGATTCAACTAACGTACTACAAATAGTAGTGCACAAAGAATGAGGATAAGAAGGTTTCAGGGTGGAAGGAAGAGAGGCCCTATGCTGGCTGATGGATATAGGTATGCATGAATTACAAGGAGCATACAGCTTCAGGAATTATTAAGCCTCACAGAAAGCTATAGTGAAACAGTAATACTTAAATTTGTCCTTGATAATAGGGGCTTTCTAGACCCCATTAGGGGTAAAGAGAGGGGAAAACAAAAACATTCCAGTTAGAGAGAGCTATGGTGTCAAATATGATAGTTACTGGCCACAGATGACTATTGAAATTTAAATTTTTCTTAATTTTGTGAATTAAAATGGAATAATGCTAAAATTTCAGTTTCTTGGACATGCTGGTCACATTGCAAATGACCCACATCTACATATGACTGGTGACTTCTGCACTGGGAAGCAGAGCTATGTAACTTTTTCAGGATTTCACAAAGTTCTATTAGACAGTGCTGGGTCAGAGGAAACAGCATCTGCAAAGGCTCAGAAGCTTGCATATATGTGGTGAGCTCAGGTAATGATGACCAGCCCTGGGGCTGTAGCAAAAGGCAGTGGATGGAAGTGGCTGGAGATGACACTGAAACTTAGCTGGAGCTGGGTGGTAAAAGGTACTTTAAGTCATTCTACAAGGGAGTACATTTACCCATTTGGCAATAGGGAACTGACAGGAAAAAGGAGTGGATCTAGATTTATAAAATTAATTCAGATATCAGTTACAAGATGTAAAAAGAATTCTGAGCAAGCAAAAATGAGGGAGAATAAGCCTCCTTGGTCTTTGACAAATAAATTTTGATAAAAACATCACTTTATATCATGTCAACTTACCTTGGCCAGTTTCCATTACTCCCTACTAAAGGCATCTTTTTCTATCTGGTTTTCAAGGTCCTTATCTTGTTGCTTACTACTACTCCACACATTAATTGTACTCCAATAATGGCAGTATTGGAATCTCTCTCACACACAAAAATTAATTTTATCTTTATTTCTGACAATGCCTGAGACAAGATCATGGGATAAACTTCCATAGCTCATAGAATAGCCCACTGTTCTGCTGGGATGGCCCCTTCAAGATTTAGTTCTCATGGGCCACAAAGCAAGAGTCAAGAAAATGCCAGTATACTGATTGATCATGAAGATGCTGACTAGGAAGATAAGAATTCTCCCATTGGTTTCTATCTCAGTTGGTCCTTCATCCAGTGTACTGGCAGCAAACAGAATTCCACTAAAATGTTTAAATGAAATAATCAAAGGACTGTTTATAGAGGTATGAGCATGACTAATTACCCATAAAACTCACTGAGCTTCCCAGAGATTAACAATAGTGGGAATCCATTACCACCTGGGGGCTTAAAGGGTAAAGAGGAAAAATAGTTTTGTCAGGGCTCAGTGAGAACTGGAGATAGCAAGGAGAGGCCCCCTGGCAAGAGCCGTAGAGCCAGAAGGAGCAAACTCTGCTGTATCAAGGAACTGAAATAGGGAGGGGCAAGGAAGAAAAATCTCTCTCTCTCTCTCTCTCTCTCTCTCTCTCTCTCTCTCTCTCTCTTTCTCTCCCTCTCTTTTTCTTCCTCTCTCCCTCCCTTTCTACCTCCCCCTTCCATACCTTCCATTCTCTCAACTATGACTCCCATTGAGTAGATCTGATCAAAAGCCAAGAGACAAGAGAGACAAGATCTGCAGCCCACAGGTTCTGGCTGGATACAGAACAACCATCACAATAAAGATTAGGATCGACTGTATGACAGACAGCATAGAATAACAGTGGCTTAAACGATACAGAAGTCTGTCTCATGTAGGAAGGGTCGTTGTGCAAGGACTCATCAGCTGGGGACCCAGCCCCCTTCTCTTCAGCTCATCCCCGTTCCTCAGCATACAACCTCATGACCCAGAGTGACTGCTTCTGCTGCAAACGTTGAGCCGGCATTCCAACATGCAAAAAGATAAAAAAGGGACCAAGGCACACTTTCTTACTTTAAGGACACTTACTGGAAGTCACACATGACACTTTGCATTTACTTTCAATGAACAGAGCTTAGTCATATGAACAACTGAGATCCCCCAAAGTGCTGGAAATGTGATGTTTATGACAGAAGCTTTGTGTCCAGCTAAAATCAAGGCTCTTAAAAAAATTAAGTAAAAGTAAGAATTGGATACTAGAAGAAGTCTAGTTCTCTGTTACAATCTCAGAGGAAAAAAAATCCTACTTTGTGACTCAATACAGAGACTCCAGCACCGAGACTTCTCAATATTCAATAACCAGAGTAAATACATTAATGATGATTACAGGGGGAATGGTGACACATCACATGTCCTTTCCCCTTGTCATGGTTACTTACACACCAGATTCTAAGGGAAAATCACTTTGCTGTGTAAAGATAGTGCACATTCAACGAGGAAACGCCAGTTAGGGATGTTTGCCAGAGATTTAAAGAGTTGTTCCTAGAAATACGCTCTCCATACATATTAGGAAACCAGCTGGTTTGATAGAGATGACAGATCTTGTTTTCTGAGCAGAGGGATAAATTTGCATTTAGCAAGATATTCTACAATATGAATCACTAATGCTGTGGGGATGAGCCCCAATGGCTTATCGCAGTTGCAGCATACATCCTATCGGTTGGCTCAGGAGCCTTCTTTGGGGGCACTAGACTCTTTCTGAGGTGCCCAAACAAATTCCCAGCCTTGCAACATTGGGCACCTATGGGGCTGCTCCACAAGAAACAGTCATCAAGGGCTGTTCAGATCACCTGTCAACTGCCATCACCCTCTTCATCCCAAGACACGTCCCACTCACCTGCCATCCTGGGCTGCTTCAGGTACACAGACAAAGGGAATCTCTATATCTTCTCCCCTGTAGCACCCTTTGGAGGATTTGGCTGTTCATTTTGCCTAGAGAAGGAGAGGAAGAAGTCTCAGCCTTGTAATCATTCATTCAACCAACTCTCTGGAGCAGCTATGGTGTGCACTCTTCTGGGCACATGGGAGACAGAGAAGTCCAGCTTAGGACATACAGTCTAGTTGCAGGAGGGACAGTAGTTACATTCATGGAGTTATATCACTCATGGCAATAACACACATGTCATCACAAAACAGTAGTGGCCCAAGGTAAGGGTGGAGCAAAGGCTAGCCCATTGCCTGATCATGAAAGTTCTGGCTGGTAAGATTTCTCCCATTAGTCTATACTTCACTAGATTTATTACTCTGGGAAGGAAAATGAATTCTGCTAAAATGTCAGTTAATATTAATAAAAGGACTTTTTTCCAGAGCTCTGGGGGCTGAGGCTGTCATTTCATAATTCCATGGAATTATGGGATCATTACTACTAGAATGCCTAAGAAGGAAATCATGACAGTTGGGTAATCATTTCCTAGCGTCTTGTCACTGGGTAGGAGTTGGCTTGTGGGGAATAACTGGGAGGAGCAGTCAGCCCAGTGACAGAAGCCCAGAGGAAGGAGTGAGCAACGGTGTCAAGGACGGTTAGGAGACTGGACAAGCTAAAACAAAGGGTTTATGCAGCTTAGTCCTGAGAGAAGGGAGAAGTAGGCTGGTGGAGACTCGAATTCGAAGACGAGTCATTGATTCTGAGTACAGGAACAGTACCAGGAGAAGTTTGGGAAATACTAGCTGTGTTAGTGTACCAAATGTATGGATTAGGTTGTGAAGGAGCTAGTGTCCATATGTGAGATTGTCCATGATTTTCTGGGTCAGATCAACAGGAGTCCAGTTGGACATTCTGTTCATGACTTCCATGAATAATTCCCAAGAGGCAAGTAGCAGTCCTCTATTCAACACATGTGTGCAGAGTGCCTGCAATCAGTGGATGGTGGAGTTTCAAGTGCCTTCAGTGGCCAGTACAGGCATGGTCCCTGCCTTCTAAGGAAAATCATCCTTCACTCCGTTCTGGGATCCACTGGGGGTGAGGGGTAGAAGATGAGCTCAGGGGATCAAGGAGGTACATCCTGGGGAGAGGTTTTAGAATCTCAAAGCTAATGTCAAATGAGGCAGAGCAAGGCTGCATGACCCAGCAGGGAGTGCGATTCTGTGTTTGGGAGAGGAAGATGGGAAAGGGCTTGAGAGACCCAGGGGGGTGGGGCCAGCCAATGCAGAGAGAGCTTGAGTCCAGGGAATTCTGTTGGAGAGTAAATGCTATAGACCTGGAAATGCCTCTAAATCTTTCTTGAGCTTGAATACTTCTTAACCAAACAGATTTCTCTCTTGTATACCTGCCATTCACATACTCCTTTCCCCCTCCCTCTCTCTCACCTCCACCCATTTGCCTTCTTAAAACTCATCCATCTGTTTCTTAGGAGCAAATAAGTCCCCTGGAGGCCTCTAGTAGGTTTCAGCTGGTGCCATTTCTTAGAGGCACTGCTGAGGTTTTAGCCTGAGTCCTTATTCTCTCTCAAGGGCAGAGGCTAGGTTGATATCTAACATTGACATAGTAAATGGGGAAAGGAATAAAGAAGGAACAGATCTTCTGCACACTGGCAGGTTAGGGGTCAAGACCATGCCCATAGCCAAAGACATCCACTGATTTGTATCCTTAGTGAAACAACCAAGTTGTTCAGTGTTTTTTTTTTTTTTTTTTTTTTTAAAGCAGGTTAGTTATAAAAATGGACAAAAAAGTCAATAGTCTAAACTTTGACACCCACGAAGACAGCCTGAACACCAGTCAGACAGTACAGGAGACTCAAAGGGCTCTGTCATTGGGGGAGGGGTTGCTCATCATGCTCACCCTTGGTGGCCTCGGATAGAATCCATCTTTTGTGGGGAGACTAAGATCACCTTCATTTGCTCTGGACCAATGCCAGCTATTGTGGTCCTATTCCTTTTTATATTTTGTCTTATTTTAGGAAATGGGGAGGCATTTCTAAAGTTACCTAATTGCAGACTTTCTTCAGGGCCACACAAGTTCCATCACCTGGAAAAGAGCAAGGAAATAAAATTCCACTTATTTCCTCTTTGAGAAATAAGAGATGATGTCAGCAGGTAAGAAATTCAACTTAGAAATGGCACCAGGCAGCCAAAGAGGGTGAGCTTCCTTAGACAGTGAGTTTTCTAGCAGTGTCCTCATTTGGTGGCATTTAACTGAGCCCTTAGGTATACAGAGAGCAAATGACTCCCAGCAGTCAAGGAGTCTGTAATCCAAAATGAGCAATATGACAGAGAAACAGGAAGGGAAATGTTAGCAGCAAAATCCAAGGCGATGGATTTGACAGTCAGCAAATGGATCATGTGTAGTTCACATGCACTCTGGCTCCTGGATGTTGGGTTCATTGGTACCTACAATGTTTAGCCTTGGACCCTGTATAGAAGGGGGATACCTGCTAGGGGCTCCTCTCAACCTCAGATGCCCCTTCTGTCTCATTGCCTTGAACTTGTGATCCTCCTGCCTCAGCCTCTCAAGTGGCTGGGATTACAGGCATGTGCCACTGTGCCCAGCCCCAGATGAATACTTTTACAAGGCTGACTCCTTGAATAGTAAATAGGAAAAACAAAACAAAACAAAATAAAAAACCATAAATAAATAAATAGATACATAAATAAAAATTAAAAGAATACATTGGAAATTTGCTTTTTTTCTCTAAACAAAATCCACTGGATAGGATAATCTCAAGAAGCACAGACAGTCAAAATTTAAGTCAGTCACTTAATCAATATTTATTGGCAAAGTTCTGTGCCGGGCACTGGGCCAGTCTTTGCTATAGTCTCAATGCTGTGAATCTTTGCTGCCTGTTGCCTCCATTTGGCAAATGGCTTAGGGAAGCTGGCTGCTAAGGGGCAGGTGGCGCCCGAGAACCCTGGAATGTGAGCCATGAAGGAATCTGGGCTTTGAAAGTCTGGTCTATAAAGTAGGGGTAACCCATTGACTTCTTGGGGTACTGAGGATGAAAACAGGATCATACCCAGGGCCTCTCATGATCAAAAGCACAATAAGATGTCACTATTAAGGGATCAGACTCCAAAAGGCATCAAGATAAAAATGCTTCAAGGATTTAAAGTTAGACTAGTGGGGATTAAAAATAAATCCTTTAAATGCAAGGCTGGAAGCCCAAATGGCAGGCAGTATCCTGCTCCCTCTGAAGCTGCTAGGAAACATCTGTCCCCAGCCTCTCTCCCTGGCTTGCAGATGCCTGTTTGCCATCTCACTGTGTCTTCCGATGGTCTTTCCTCTGTACCTGTTGGCATCCAAACCTCTCTTCTTAGAAGTATACCAGTTGTATTGGTGTATTTACCTGGAATGGCCTCATCTTAACTTACCTCCTCAAAGGGGCCTGTCTTCAAATACGGCCACATTTTGAGGTACTGGGGGTTAGGACATCAACATGTGAATTTTGGAAGGGGACACAGTACAGGTCCTAACGGAGTAAGATGAATAGACAAGTGAAAAACAAAACAAGACAAAGCAAAAGGGCACAAGTTTCCTGACTCCACGCACTGGAACCTTGTAGAACACCTCCCAGAGGAGCCTTGATCTGGGAGGCACCTGACGCTGAACTTGCACATTAGTGGCTAGATTCTTCTTGTGTGAGATGACTTCTTTTTGTTAATTATGAAAATGGGTATAAATTCTTTGGTGGTACTGATCCAAAGTAAGGTAACTTGACAGCTATCAAACAAGGAAAGTCTGTGTAAGCCACACATGCACACATCCATACCTGCACACACTCGTGCACACATGTGGAAGCACACACACAGAGTGGGAATTGTGCTCTGGTTCTAAAATGTGAACTGAGCACGTGTGATGAGTTGGTGAGCAAAGGCCTCCAGAAGCTCCCTCTGTGGAGGTGTCTTGCTTGAATGGGAGGAGGCAAAGAAAAGGCAAGGGCAGGAGAAAGACAGGTTGGTGTCCCCAGGACTCAGGGGATTGGGTCTGGGACTGGGAGAAGAGAAGAGAGGCACCATCCCAAGTAGCAGGTGGTGCCGAACAAGAAGGAAGGTGCATCTCCAGCTCAATGAGTCCTTAGGGGTATAGACCGCCATGATGCCTCCCAAACTGAAGGATCCAAATGCAGGAGTGAAAGCCCCAGGGGAGACTCAGAGTTAGGCATTTCATGGTTGCAGAGGACAACCAGGGTAAGGATGATGCAAGGTCTACTCATGATGCCATTTGACATACCCTCAGGGACCTCTAGAAGGACCATTTGACACTTGAAGGGGAACACATGGGGACTTAGGACAGTGACATTCCCATGACTACCTTGGATTGGAGTAATCCCACTGGTAGCACACACAGGCAATATCTGGAGATGAACTCAGGAGACACTGGTCATACTCAGGCTTGGACAATGAGAGAGACCCCTTGGGACGCTGAAGATCCACCACAGTGAATGCATTATAGAATGAGGCCAGTGCGCCCCAAGGCCATGCACTGTACGATGACACTGGACATCCTTCTGAAGATCTGGGTTTTCTGTGGCAGTGAGGGAATCAAGCAGAGAAAGAGATGCCATCTGTCATCGAAACACAGAAAGTCCTTTCAAATGTGGTAAAGTAGAAGGTGGCTTTGACTGTGGAGGCTCTGTCCTCACCATGCAGTCAGGAGGTCCTACTGCCCTACAAAGTCCATTACAACCTGTGTTTCATTTAACCAGCACCCAGAACCCCTGGTTCTCCTTGGGCTGTGTGATGACAGAGTCCCCTCGCTTCCTACACTTGATGTTTTTCTAATGACTAAAGGAGCATTTGTATAAGGAGCTTGTGATTTTTTTCTATTTTTTTTAAAGGGCTATTAATATGAAAATAGAACAACAATTTATTGAGGGCTGGCAATTTGCTGTGAGCACATTCTTAGACTTTTACTGTTACTTTTTCCAATGGCACTTTTCTTCTGAAATCCCTGGGGCATTGACTTGTACTTGTTCTTGTTACACTCTTTTGGCACAGACCTTGGCCAGGGTCCCCTACTGGCAGTGTAGAGCCAGTGCAGCATATTCTCCACAGATTTATTTATTTATTTTTTAGAGAGAGAGAGAGAGAGAGAGAGAGAGAAAGAGAGAATTTTTTTAATATTCATTTTGGCTTTTGGCGGACACAACATCTTTGTTGGTATGTGGTGCTGAGGATCGAACCCGGGCCGCACGCATGCCAGGCGAGCGTGCTACCGCTTGAGCCACATCCCCAGCCCTCCACAAATTTTTGACAAATAAATAAATTTATTTAGGACTGGAGTAAGCTGGAACACACTGGAGACCCTGGATCTATTTCCAAGGTTGAGGAATTTCCCCTGGAGCACAGTACGGTAGGTATGAGCATAAACACTAACAACAGTCCTTGCCTTACTGAACCCCAGCTGATGGGAGGTAGTATAGATGGACAAATGGAACATGATGGCAGGTTCTACCAGAAGAACCTGGAAGGAGTGGCTTGGTGTTCGAGGAATGTCTGAAATGCCAAGGGGACAGCACAAGCAAAAGACACAGAGGTAGTAGCACATGCAAAAGCTTTGGTCACCCTGTAGGAATGAAGGATGTAAAAAAACTGCTGGGCTTGGAAAGAAGGGTCCTGAGTCATGGGGACAATAACCTGGATGCAATGGCCCTGGGGATGGCTGAAGAGGTGCAGTGTCTGCAATAAAAAATGTAACATGCAGCTGTTCCCAGTGGGTCCCCCAAACCATCAAGCATGTGATCTAGTGGAATAGCTGAGGGTATCATTTTACAAGGGCCATTAGAGTGAGGGTTCCTTTAAGGTGGATACGGCCCCATTGTCATGGCAGCACCTAGTACCTGCCCCAAGATGCATATAAGCAAAGAGATGATGTCTCTGCTTCCAGGTTTTGTGGAGGGTAAGTGTTGCTAGACCTTCTCTGACTCATGGGAGGTAGAAGTTGTGGGTCTCTGGTGGGCAGTTTTGAGTAGCTTAGAAGTATCAGCTGGTGATACCCTTGATGGTGACCCAAAGTTCCCTCTTGAGAGAAGAAAGACAATAGTTCAGTTTGGGTAACACTAAATTTGCAGAGCTAGAGTTTTGTGATCCCCAAATCACAAATTCCTGGCCTTCACACAGGCAGGAAAACAAACGCTCTGTAACCATGCCCTTCTTAAGCAAAAGGGATGGATCATAAATCTACTTTCGAGCAGGTTTTAAAAAGCATTTCTCTTTTGGCAAGGAGGAATTTCATCTAGTTGAAAATTATTTAGACATTTACTAACTGTAGCATTTACAACAGTGAATAAGACACAGTTCCTGCTAAGAAAGGGAATCAGGTATTTAGGCCTTTCTGTACAACTGGAAATAGAGGTGTGTGGGGGTCTTTGACAGCACACTGCTAGGTCATCAACCAGATTTTGGGAGAAGAAGGAATGGCTTTCAACTGGGACCTGAACGAAGATTAGCAAGAGTTAGCCCGGGAAAGTGAGAAGAAATCTTTACTAAGAGAGGGGAGAACGGGTAGCAAAGGGGAAACATGGGCCATCAGCGATGCCCTGGTTGTTTATCATGGCTGGGGCACAGAGTGTGCAGAAAGGGAAGCTTAGAAAGAAAAGTTGGGCCAGGTCCCAAATGGCCTTGAATGCCACTTAGAGCAATCCAACAGGGTACTCTCAGAATCAGGCTGAGACATGAAGGGAAAGGGGTGATGAGAAAAATGAGGCCTGTACTTGGGGACACTTACTCCAAGAAGCTAAACTGAGAAAGGAGAGGAGAGGAAGGCCAGACCTGTAAGTGGAGCACTGTGATCTGTTTGTTGACTGGCTGGTTTTTATTTTTAGCATGCCAGAGACTTAAACACATTTTAAAGCCAATGTCAAAGAGTTAGTAGGGAAGAGGAGGTGAAGAGCTCAGGTGAGGGGTTTGCTCTGGACTACTGGAAAGGGGCCCCTCTGCCAAACAGGAGAAATGGGGTCACAACCAACTTTTAATATTTGGGCCTTTGGAGGACATTCAATATCCAAACTATAGCAAGTGCCCAGCCTCAGGCATTTTGTTATAGCAGCAAAAAATGTACTAAGACATATGTGGTTATTTGCTTAGCAATTGCAGCCTCCTTGCTTCTTTCTGTCTTGTGGATAGATTCTCTTCTACATTGGATGAGCAAGGTCCCTTTTCACTCATATGGGTTTTCTCTCACCCCAGTACTGCTGTATCTTAATCACACTGTATTTATAACGAGAGTAAAGATTCAAAAGGGGTCAGGAAGTGGAGCTGGGGCAGGGCCATTCTAGTCCAGGAAAAATCCTACTTGTCTTCCAGAGGCTGGATATTCATCAAGATCCATCCAGATGGTTTTGGAAAGGTTTCCCTGATGTTTGTCACCAGGGGTCCAACAGATAGTGACTGCTATTACCCAGGCCAAGCCTGAGTATTGGGAAGAGAGGGCAGACTTCCACACCCCGTGAAAGCACCTGGAAAGAAACCCTGGAGAAGCCTTTAGGCTTTATTTAGGTCAAGCCATAACTTACCTCCATACATGCAGAAAAATAGAATGAGAGTTTATTTTAATGGAACAGCTGTGAGTCTTCCAATTTTTCTTCTTATTTGGTGGACAATGAACTCAATCGTGTGCAATGGGCACATATTGAGTATCCATATTGGGCTAGTGTGACACACTGAAGAGAACATTATCAACTGAGGTACACACTTCTGAACCCATCCTGTTCATTTTCTTTTTGGATCTTTGTGATTAAAGTATTTGAACAATATTGACTGATTTGCTGCTGTCTTTAAGAAAAATGCTTCAAACATTTTATTCTGAAAAAAAATTTTTCTTGCATTAATCTACCAGTTCTTCAAATCAGTAAAAAAAAAAAAAAAAAAAAAAAAAAACTACTCAAAAGAAATGTAGAAATAAGGGCACATGACTACCTTTCCTTATCTTGCTCAACCAATTCTGAAAATGGGAAAGGAAATATTTTCCTTTTACTGCTAAATACCATGCTGCCATAAGAAGCTTAATTACAGAATGATAAAATTAGACCATTAGAATTAGCCAAATGAATTATAATTAGTCTGAGGCAATAGCTATAGAATGTCAAGTGGAAAGCCGGAGAATGGCATTTGGTCCTGGGATAATGGAGTCTCTAAAATTGGTGAGATTGAATTTCCATCTGCAGCTCAATCATCGTTTCTCCTTTCAGTGCCCTGGGTAATCAAAACCGTGATCATAGTATAATAAAATGGCATTTTGTCAGATGAAGAATTGCAGGGTAAAAATGAACCTAACCATAATCACATGCTCTACCTCTATCAAAGGATTTCACAGGCTGGAAATTGCCCTATACATTGTTTATGGAGGGGGAAGGCAAGGGATGATGTTAGGGAAGGGAAGACATTTTTTCTTAAATGTAGATAAATCCTGTATCCACTCCATTTATATATGCCTCTACAGGTAACACAGAGCACAGGTTAACCTCTGTTTATCACCTGCCGACTGTTTTCAGCAACCTCTCTCTAGGATGAATGGTTTTCAGTCCCATAATCATATTGTAAATCATACTGAACATGGGTCACTGAGACTTCTACCAAGAGGTTCCAAAAAACTTACCAGAAGGGAACATAGTTGTGGGTTCCTGCGTCAGTCTTAGTTGGCAATCAAGAATCTACTTGGGAGATGAGATGTACATTTCGTGCATGTGTGTTGGAAAGAGAAGGGAGAAATTTTTGTGATCTGTTGTGTCTTAGACCTAGAGATAATGGGCTGGAATTGTGAAAATTGTCCACCATTAGTTTGTAAGGTGGACACCATCTAGCCTAAGGAACAATGGGAGTTTACAGCTGGAGGAGGCTTAGAATAGCTAGTCCAACCCTCCTCTACACTTAAGAAAATAGACACCCACAGTCTCACCAGTAGCTGGCATTGCTGCAGGGAAGCCATCATCCCTTGAGAAAAGATGGGAGTACCTCTGGGGCATTGGGAGGAGTCTAATGCTCATATTGTGCTCTCGGCTCCTTAGTGCTGAGCCCTCAGCTGATGGCTGAGGACCAGGAGTCCATAGGAAGTGTCAAGCCCAGAAAACAAACAAACAACAGCATCATTCCTTTAGCCTATTAAAAATTACACAGGACTCAGGATAATCTGGGGACATTTCACAGATAAGGCAGCATTTTAATGGTACCTCGAAAAATTAGAATTCCAGTCAGTGATTAAAGGGGGACAGTGCTGTAGGCTAGAACTGCACATCAAGGAGCACCAGAAAGCATTTGGAGAGCAGCCTGTTTGTCAGATGAGGCTGGAGCCTCACCTGGGGGGTGGGACATGGAAGTGGATAGGGCTGAAGAGGCCGTTGAGGCTTGCTCAAGCCATGCTACTATAGTTTAAACCTTGAATGTTCCCCAAAGGCCCATGTGCTAAAGGCTTGGTCTCCACGGTGGTGCTATTGGGAGGTGGGGAAGCCGTTAATAGGTGGGGCCAACGGAGAGGTCTCCAAGTAATTGGGTCCATGCCCTCAAACAATCCTGTGAGACCTGGCTCCTTCCTCTTCCTCTCCGTTAAGATTTATATATTAGATGTCCCCCAAAAGCTCATGTGTGAGACAATGCAAGAGGGTTTAGAAGTGAAATTGTTAAGTAATGAGAGCCTTGACCCCATCAGCACATTAGTCCTCTGACAGGGATTAGCTGGTTGGAAACTGTAGGCAGGTAGGGTGTGGCTGGAGGGGGTGGGTCCCTGGGGGCATGCATTTAGGGGAGACATTTTTATCCTTGTTGAGTGGAGCACTCTCTCTTCTCTGCTTCCTGGTGCCATGTTCCTGGCTGCTTTCCTCTGCCACACACCTCCACCACGATGTTCTGTCTCACCTTAGGCTCTTAGGAATGGAGCCAGCTATGGACTGAGACTTCTGAAAGCATAAAGCCCCAAATAAACTCTTCGTGCTCTAATTGTTCTTGTTTGGTATATTTGGTCACAGCAGAAAAACAAAAACAAAAACAAAAACAAAAAACCTGACTAAAACACTCTCTTTCACTCCCTGGCCATTGGGTGAGGGGTTTCGCTCCACTGCAAGCCACCATCATGGTGTGCTACTTCCCCACAGGCCTAAAAACCACAGAGCCAGCCAACCATGGACTAGCATCTCTAAAGCTGTGAGCCAAAATAAACCGTTTCTCTTTATCAGCTGATTTACTCAGGTTTTTGTTATGGTGACAGTTGACTAATAACACGCATGCTACACTTTCCTCCAAATTCACATTATTAAGATTCAGATATTTGTGGGAGGAGTTTGTTTTTAAATTTCCTTCATTTTGGTGTTTATTTACTACAGTCATGCAATGCATAACAATGTTTTCCTCGATAGTGGGCAGCATATATGATGTTGATCTCCCATAAGATTATATCATCTGGTGTCATAATAGCCATTTTATTTGTGTGAATATACTCTCTGATGTTTGTACGATGAATCACCTAATAACACAGTTCTCAGAACTCGGCCTTGCTGTTAAGTCAAGTATGTCTGTATTTCAGGAATTTATTTTTCAACAACTCTTGAATCATCAATAGCTGGCACAGGTATATATGCTACTAATAAATACAGTCCATTTTTAGAGTTTCTTTAAGTCAAGACCTGTGCTGAGTGCACTACATCTCATGAGATAGGTACCATTAGATTCACCATTTCAAAGATGAGGAAACTAAACCCTAACAGTTAGATGTTTTGCCCAAAATGAGAATATAAACCCACATGATATGATTCTCCACTCTCATTTTTCTGACTCCTTTCCCCCTCTCCTCATCTTTTAGTTTCTTCTAAGGAAAGAAAAAAAATCAAATGCAATATTTCCAAATTATCATTTAAGAGAAGGGAGCCAAACTATTATATAGAAAAACTTTGAATCTTCAGAGAAAAATACCCTGAAGTGGAAGGAGTGATCACTGAATCAAAACAGGATGGGGTTATGCAGTAGCCTGCTTGCCTCATCCCCTGACCTTGTTTTATCTTCTCTGCCATTTGAGAGAGGATTCTTCCCCCTGCAGATGCTGGCATTGAGGACTGAGATGTGATTTGTCCAAGTTCACATAAGGAAGTGACTGAGAAAGACCAACCCCTGACCCCAGACTATCCCTGCCCAGGTCTCACCGTGGCCCTCAGCTTGCATCACTGTCCAGTTTAAAATCAGAGACTGGATAAGGACCAAGGATTGAGTCTCCTGTAGAGAAAATCCAAGATTTAACCTCCTGTGGATACCCAGAAAAGAAAAAAAAATAATCTCTGCTCTTCATCTCACCCAGACTGCCTTGCAAAGTTTCCTTTCTTGAAAATGGAATTCTTTATTTCCTTCTTGAGTTCTGAGAAATGGATGAGAAATAATTTTTTTTTTTAGATTTCTTACCAACTTGAACATGCAAGGATTTACCCCATGATTTCCTTATTCTATAACTACATCAATGTACTTGCAGTAATTTTTATCTCTTCCCTTCTACAGATTTAGGTCTCATTAATTGGTTACTTGTGTTCTGTAACTAAAATGGAGATTTTAATTCTTCTTTCTTATAGATTCCAGAAACTCCTTTCTGCTTCCTCTTCAGGCACAGCTAGTTTAGAGTTCTTTCTTCCCAGTAATAATTCTCCTAATTTCTCTTGGTAAATACATACCATAGTCAGGCTGAAAAGACTGACTCTATTTTGGGATTGTGTATTAGGAGGAATTGAATGAGTGGATGAATTATGGAGGCCATTCACAGAGTTGAGGGCAGCCTGCTTAAAATAGAAGACAGAAAATCATCTTTAACAGATTATATTACTTGGATGTTAGTCTTTATGTATCAGTTCACTTCACTCCTCCAATGAAAAAGGTGAGCATAAATGATCCTGTCACTCTGCATAATGCCAGACACAACCAGACTCAGCTGCAAGATCTTGATGACAACTGAGCACAGGAGTCCTTCTCCCTGAATTTTCTCTGAGTGACAAAGATAAACGACAAAAGGACCACAGGGACTGGTTTATTTTATGGGTTTTTGCTGCTCTGGGGATGGTGTTGTCATAATCAGGGGAGCAGATTTCAGCTCTGGTTGTTCTCTGAAATCCACAACCCAGCACTGACAGAGAACTGGATCATAAAGCATAAGATGTTTAAGGGGGAATAAGTAGGCAATTAATAGCAGGGCCATCCAAGACACAGTAATAAATTATCCATCTGGAGGGAATGGAGAACAACTTGCTTAAAGGAGAAAGCAGACTGCCTGAAGATTGGAATCAGTTCAAAGCCAGATGATGTCCTTTTGCAGGAAAATCACAGAACTGCTCAGAACGGGGATGTGGTCGGGTGGCTGGGCGGGGATGGGTTTCAATCTGAAGCATATTTTGACCTGGGCTCCTGCTCTAGATCCTGGGGTTTGCCCTGCTGTGAGGGGCAAGGTGTGCTTAATCTATGGATTAACAGAAGGAAGCTACTAGCTCAATCAGAGCAAGTCTCAGATTGGCTTCTAGAAGACCCTGGCCTCCCTCAGATTCTCTCCCCTGCTGCCCCTTTGTCCCCTGAGCCTGGATGGAACCCTCCCCAGGAACCTGGCTACATCCTGGAGTGCTGGAGTAGATCTCAGTTCTGAAAGGAGCCTATGTTCAGTCCTTCCAGATTCTTCAGTGTAGAGCTGAAAGATAAGAAAATCTTACTGTGAGGTTTGTGTGTCTTGAACTATGGTCCACATGCCCCCAAAGCATGATACTGTTTGCCAAGACAACAAACACTGTAGGGCTCACACTGCACATCAAAACAGTATGTGCTTGAAGCTTGCACTGGGCAGGATGGGGTGTTTTGGTTAAGGTTATCCAAGCCTTATCATGCACATGAATGCAAAACTAGAATATATTTTAGGAGAAAGAGAATATGAAGATTTTTAAATAGTCTTAACCTCAGACCCTTAGGAGGTATATTCAAACTAGCTTATGCCTATGCAAGATTGGCAGCAGATTCATATGGGGTGTGGAGTAGATATTTATTCAGCCGGGAGTTGTGGGAGGGCAGGGATGGCAAGAGAAGCTTTATGGTTTGCTCTGCACCATCCTCAATAGGTAGTGACTACTGATCCTCAGGGCATCCAGTTCCACACTGAGTCTTCAGAGACTATAGCAAAGGCCAGGAAGAGGTGCTAGGGTCAAGTAGTTAAGGGATATAGGACACAAAGATATCCCAGGATGGAGGAATTGCTACCAAGGTGACAGGCAAATGTAGATCTGTAAAAGTCTGAAGTTCCCCATAAGGATATTGGGGTGAGATATTCCTGCTAGAAGAGATGAAGAATAGGGCTCCCTCAATATGTCTGCAAATAGGGCTTCCTGAAAGAGGGATCTCTTTAGAACCCACAGCTCCAGTCAAAGAATGCTGGGGCCCCCTTAGCCTCTTCCCATCCCTGCCTCCTCCCAACACCCCAAGCTTTGCTTTGGGTTATATCCACATCCCCATCCACATTCACAGTGTGTCTTCAGTAAACCATTTCTACTTTCAGTTTTTTTTTTTTCTTGGTAAGTCCTGGCGGATACTATCTTCCCTTCCCTTAAAAAAGAACAAGCCATTTTCTACAGGATTAGCAGCTCAAAGACATTAAAAAAAGGAAGAAAGAAAATAATGCCCTTTTGTAATTAAGAAAGACAACTCAGAGAGGATCCCCCTCCTCTGTAGAGCTCCAACTCTGCTACATTCAGTTGGTGGCAGTTCATAAGAAAGAACAGGTTCCACTGGTGCCCATTACTTCTGTTTGCATGGCAATTATTTGATGAATTGCTATATCTGGGATACAAGCCAACCATGTCCCTGTAGAAGAATCCCAACCAAGAAAAAGCAGCAATAGAAAGCAATCAATCCTATTACATTAGATTGACAAGGTTAACATGCAAGAGCAAGTCTCCCCAGCAATAGAAATGTGCTAAATATTTATGGCAGGTGGACATCTTCTGTGTGCACAAATTTTAAAAAATTGCTCTCTGCTTTAAAGAAAAGACAATATACTTCCAGAGGTATATTCTAGTAGAGTCTTCTAGAATGTGCTCTCTGAAGCAGTATCCTTGTGAAATGCTCCACTAGAGGAACTTTTGTGTCCGATTTAATTTAGCAAATACTGCATACTTGATACCCTCTTTCTGATAAATGATGTACTTTAACACATGAATTATCTGGAAGCTTGTTGTTTAGGTTCCAGATATTAGCAGTTTCCATCTATATCATTATTATTTCCTAATTAAATCTCATTATGGTCAGAGAATGAACTTTGGATGATTTCAATCATCTTAATTCTGCTAGGCTTGTTATGGTGAGTATACTTTGTGTATTTGAAAAGAATATTTATTCTCTCTGACTGTGATGATGCACACCTGTAATCCCAGTGACTCAGGAGGTTGAGGCATGAAGATTATGAGTTCAAAGCCCGCTTTAGCAATTTAACAAAGCTCTGAGCAACTTAGTGAGACCCTGTCTCAAAATTAAAAATAAAAAGTGGTAGGGATGTGGCTTAGGGGTTAATCTCTGGTACCATGAAAAAAAATGAAGGTTGTTAGATGGAATATACTAAAATGTTAATAAAATCAGGGTGATTAATAGTGTTGTTCAGATCAGCTATGTGATTATTGATTTTTTTTTTTGTTCAGTGGTTCTGTCAATTAAAATTATCTATTTCTGCCTTTCATTTTGTCCACTTTTGCTATATGTTATTTTGTTGGGGGGGTGCTAGGGATTGAACTCAGGGCCTTGTGCACATGAGGCAAGCACTCTACCAACTGAGCTATATCCCCAGACCTTGTTACATGTATTTTAAGGCTGTCTTATTAGTTACATACACATTTTCTATTGTTATGACTTCCTGATTAACTTTTCCTCATATTGTTATGAAACGATCATCTTGACTCTGATAATATCTTTGTTTTGGAGTCTATTTGACTTGAAACTAAAATAGCCCCTCTGCTTTTTTTTATGCCTCCTGTTTGGATGGTATATATTTTACTTTCAATTTATTTGTACATTTATATTTAAAGTATGTCATTTTTACACAGCACAGAATCTTGCTTTTAAATCCACTTTGTTAATCCATGTTTTCAAGTTGTAGTGTTTAGGCCATTAATGTTTACTACAACTATTAATATAGTTTGAGTTTGGATGGATGACAAAGACTTTAAAACAACAGTCTTGAAGATGGTCAAAGAACTAAAGGAAGATATGGAGAAAGTCAGGAAAATGATGTGTGAACAAAATGAAAATATCAATAAAGAGAAAGTGTAAAAAGACACCGAGAATAAGTTTTCAAGAGAAAATAGCTATGATATTTACACAAAAGGAAATGAGAAAGAATTAGAACATTTCACTACAAAAAATCAAGTATGAAAGAAGATAGTGATGCAGAAAATGAAGGACGAGAAAGCTAGAAGGCCAATAGAAAAAAACAATAGTGAAATGACTGAAGCCAGTTTTTCCTTATCAGTAATTTCTCTTGATGTAAATGGATCTAATTCTCTAGTCAGAGATTGAAAGAATGAATATAAAAACATGATACAACTATATGATGTTTTCAAGAGAGTCATTTAACATCCAAAGACACAAAAAGGTTGAAAGTGAAAGAATGGAAAACATACTCCATGCAAATAGCAAATTAGAGGTGGCTACACTAATATCAGACAAAATAAAATTTAAATGGTAATAATTTTAAAAGATTACAAGAGACAAAGAACATTATGCTAAGTAAAATTAACCAGGCACAAAAAGAAGAATGCTGTATGATTTCACTCACTTGAGGGACCTAGAATTGTCAAACCAAAGGGGCAGAAAGCAAAATGTTTTTTGCTAGGGATGACTAAAGAAAGGAATGGGAAGTTACTATTTAGTGAGTATAGAGTTCCCGTTTTTCAAGAGAAAGAGTTCTAGAGATAAATGTACAACAATATGAGTGTATTTAATACCACTGAACTGCACTTAAAATGGTTAAGATGCTAAATTTTATGTTACGTGTATTTTACCACCAAAATAGCGTGAAAAGTGTGTGTGTGTGTGTGTATGATAGTGTTAATTCTTAAATCTACGTTAGAAAACTTGTGTTATGGTTTGGATCTTAAATGTCTCTGAAAGGTTCATATGTTAAAACCTGCTCATCAGACTGTGGCACTATTTGGGAAGTGGTAAGACCTTTAAGAGATGGAGACTAGTTGAAGGAAGTTAGGTCATTGGAGGCATGACCTTGAAGGGATTATTGGGACCCCAGTCTCTCCTCTCACTCTCTTTGCTTTCTGGGCCCCACAAAGTGAGCAGCTTTGTCCTCCCATGCACTCTCTGCTATGATGTTCTGCCTCACTACAGGCCTAAAACAACATGGCCAAATGACAATGTACTGAAACATCTGAATCTGTGAACCAAAACAAACTCTTTCTTCTTTACATTGATTTTCTCAGGTATTTTGTCATAGCAATAGAAATATAACACGCTTTGTACACTTTGCAAACTTTAATCTTCCCACACTGATCTTTATACTATAACCTCATATATATTATGTCTGTATATTTTGAAAACTGCATATACTAAAAACTATAAGGGCAATTTTACAATTTGTACTTTCAACAGTCACACATGTTTTAAATAACTCAAGAGGGAAAAATGTTCTTTCTTTTCTTTTCTTTTTTTTTGGGTGTATGCTGGTATTCTTGAACCCAAGGCCAACACTTCCTAGGCAAGTGTTCTACTGCTGAGCTACTTCCTTAGCTCATTTTATTTTATTTTGAGACAGGGTCTCACTAAGTTGCTGAGGCTGACTTGAATTTGTTAACCTCCTGCCCCAGCCTACTGAGGAACTGGGATTATAGGCATGCATCACGGTGCCTGACAAATGGTCTATTATATTTGCTTATATATTTACCATTTTGTTGCTTTTTCTTCATTCCCCAAAACATACATTTCTTTCTGGCATTGTCTCCTTTCAGCCTGAAGAATTTCTTTTAGGATTTTTTTTGAAAATAGAGCAGGCAATGAAGTTTCTTAATCTGATAACGCCTTTATTTGTCTTCATTCCTGAAGGATATTTTTGCTGGATTTATAATTCTGAGGTGACAGTTCTTTCCTTTAAGCAAGTTGAAAATGTTATTCCATTGGCCTTATGATTTTTGAAGAAGGTCAACAGTTATTTGAATCATTGTTCCCAGTGCATAATGTCATTTTTCTCTAGCTGTTTTCATGAGTTTTTCTTTACCTTAGTTTTTAGCACTTGATTATGATGTATCTAGGTATGTTTAGTAGTTTATCATTTTAGGGCTCACAAAAGCTGTTAAATTTGAAAATTTATGTCTTTCACTAAATTTGGAGGATTTATGGCCATAATTTTTCAGATACTTTTCTATCCCAATCACACTTTCTTTGCCTCAGGCTTCAGTGATATTTTCCCATAGAACCCTGGGTCTCTACTCATTTATTTTCAGTCTTTTTCATATTGAATAAGATTTCCTTGATTTTCCTCCATGATCTCTAGTCTCCTTGAGCTCTTCTAGTAAATGTTTACTTTCTGTATTATATTTTTCAATTCTAAAATTATCCCTTGTTTCTTTTTTTTTTTTAAAGAGAGAGTGAGAGAGGAGAGAGAGAGAGAGAGAGAGAGAGAGAGAGAGAGAGAGAGAGAATTTTTAATATTTATTTTTTTTAGTTCTCGGCGGACACAACATCTTTGTTGGTATGTGGTGCTGAGGATCGAACCCGGGCCGCACGCATGCCAGGCGAGCGCGCTACCGCTTGAGCCACATCCCCAGCCCTCCCTTGTTTCTTTTTTAAAGTTTCTATTTTTTATGATGAGGACTCCTATATTTTCATTCATTGCTATAATATATATATATATATATATATATATATATATATATATGTATATATTTTTTTTTTTAATCCATGGAACATGGTTTTAATAACTGCTTTAAAGCCTTTGATCAACTCAACATTCCGTTCATTTTGAGGTTGGCATCTATTGGTCGTCCTTTCCCTTGAGAACTGATCACATTTTCTGTGAATGTCGTACCCTGGACATTGTGAATGGGTTATGTTATGCAGACTCAGTCCTTGTATAACACTATGGAGGATGTTGATGCTTTTGGCTTAATAGGCAATCAGCTCAGAGAAGGACCACAAATTCTGTCTCATCTCCAAAAGTATTGCTCAGGGGTAATGCTGAGACTAGTGAATTTTTATACACACAACCAGGGTACTGTTTTATCTGTCTCTCGACACTGATTTTCCTCTTTATTCTCCAGTCCTCAAGAAACAATTTCTTTTCCTAATGTTTCTGGCCAGAAAGATGTAATTTCTATTGGTGTTTTAGAACCTGCATTACTGCTTTCCAGCCCCTCAGTCCACCCACAACCTCACAGAATGCTCAATGTTGGCAGACCATCCTCAGGACAAATTATTAGAGAGAGGTGGGCTGGGTGGGTGGAAACCCACTGAGTGTGGTCACATTTCTAAGCCTGACTGTCTTCCACAATCCACCTGATTTCATTTGCTCTTCAGAGTCAGAATCCTCGAGATTTTTTAAATAAAAATTTTCCATCCAGATGTTTTCACAGATAATAATCAGACAGCAAGATGGGCTATAATGGGTTTCAGTCACATTAGAGAAATGGGAACCTCACAGAGCACTTTAGAATGTTGAGGGCTCTGAGAAGTCTTGGGATGATTATCTTGGTTATATAACACCATCTTTCCCCTAATTAATTAATTCATTAATTTTGCAGTGCTGGGAGTTAAACTGAGGGCCTCAGGCATCCTAGGTAAGGAGTCTATTATTATTCCAAATTTAAATGAAACTGGATATTTACTCTGCTGTGGTGACTTTCATCTAGTACATATCCGTTGCAAGTGTGTTGAATTGAATTGTATGAATTTATTTCTTTTGAGGCTGTATCATGAAATAAACAGAGAGAAGGATGTCTCAAGCCAATAGCCAGTAAAAAGGAAACCACTCGTTTTCCTCATATTCATTCCCTGCTACATAAAGGGCAGTGTGCTCAGTACTCCTTGTCTCAGAAGGGAAGAACTGGGAAATAAGCTTCTGCTCATTTTCCCCCCACTCCCCAGTTCTCTTTTCCCTGAAAGAATGGTGAGAAGCTGCGATTGTTGGAGACAACAAACCTCACTGTAAGACACTGCAGGAATGTTCAGAGGTGGAGGCTGGATTGAGAGAGTTGCAGCCTAATGCACTAATAATGATTGTTAGTGGTGGTAACTGCAGGCAGGTGACGAGTAGCTAGAGGAGGTAGGTAGATCACTGGGAGCATGACTTTGGGGTTTATATTTTGTCCCTGGTGAATGGAAATCTCTCTCTGCTTCTTGACTTGTCACGTCCTGAGCTGCTTTCCTTCTCTACGCACTTCTGCCATGATGTCCCGCTTTACTTTGGTTCCAGAGTTATGGAGTCAGCTGACCATGGAATGAACCTCTGAAACCATAATCCAAAATAAAATTTTCTTCCTTTTATGTGTTCTTGTAAAGGATTTTGGTCAAAGTGATGAAAAAGGTGATTAAAACAGAAGCTGGCATTCTTTGGCCTCTGTTTCACTAAGGATTGGTTGTAATGTGTTGAATATGTCTACTTATACTTGCCTCCATGGCTTGACTCTCTAAACCTTCATTGTGCAACCTGCTTGGGGTGGTAAGGAGGCTGAAATTTTCTATAGCTGTGTGAATAGATGACTCCCCTCCGTCAACATGCAAGGGCCCTGTTCTAGATGGCAAAGGAGAGGGCAGATAGAAGGAGAATCTGCTTTAGCAGCAGGTGCAAACTGCACTCTCCAATAGTAGCCTAACCACAATTAAGTGGATATTTATGTTAATTTCCTCTGGGACTTGTGTCTAGCTCTCAATTAGCCTGAAATCTGGAGGCAAGGAGGAGGAGTGATTAGGCTCACAGAGCCAACATCATCCTTTGTGGGGAAAACTTGCAAGTTGTTAAAGGGCATTGGAACAGGGAGTAGAACTATACCCACCAGGAAGGTAACAGTGATGGCTGCCATTGACTGATCCCCTCCTACAGGCCAGACACTAGAGCTATGCCTCAGAGCAATCCTATAAGGAAGGCGTTATCACTTCTACTTTGACAGATGAAACAGGTTCTGAGTCATTACATGACTTAGGAAGTCTCAGAGTGGAGACTCGAATTCAGATTCTGGGACTCAAAATACTGGACTATACCTACCATGTTCTCTCTCTCTCTCTCTCTTTTAATTTTGTTTCCATGCTCTCTTGATTGTGCCTCTCTGACTCAACATTAGCTGCTCAAAACATACTGTGAAACAGAAAGAATGGGAACAAGACAGATACTAGAAAATTAGAGGAAAAATATTTGTGAACAATCTTCACATCGTAGCAATTAAGTAACAAAGGATGAAAATTAGTATTCTTTGCTTTACATGATGAGAGATAAAATGACAAGAAGCAATAGAAGTTATAAGACCTTCTTCAGTTTGCCCAGGTCCTACCAAATGTGTGGATATGCTTCTCATGAGCCTTATAAGTTTAACTGACATCACTAGAGAATCATTCAATTCCATTCTTCAAGGGAATCATGCAACCATATATAGAGAGATATGAATCATTTATTAAAAAGCTAATTTACTCTGTTTACTTTATGGAGAAAGAAGAAGATGGCATTTCATCTCCAGTATCTGTGTTCATGCTCTGGCTTTGTTGTATCTGGTAAAATGCTCGGGAAATCTTCAAAGAATAAAAGATGAGTGACTGAAATTACTAAAATCACATTTTGTGTAATGAATCTTTGTAAGAGAAGAAAGAATATTTTCCAGGACCCTTTGCCTCATGTTTTATTTAGAGATTGATAGTATGAGCACATTATGATTCTAACAGAAAAAAAAGAAGGCAATGCTCTTTTTTATTTGTAAACATTGGCTTTTCATTTCAAGTTTTTCTTACATATTCATATTTGGAGCTCCAGGATATCTGGGATATCCAGGATATCTTTTGAAAAAAGACTGATAATAAGAAAGAGATAGGAAGCCTTCTTGCTAAAGGGAGTGTGAAGTGGGAGCCAATCATCTCAGCAGACTCTTTTGTTTGTTGTGTTCCCAGCAAGTTGGCCATCCACTCTCACCAGCCCTGGTTCTCCCTGGTGAGTGCTGGGGTTTGAATGTGTTCCAGAGTTCACTTGTTGGAAGCCTAATCCCCAATGTAACACGGTCTGTGTGATGCCATACTATGGTGCGGCAGGAAGGCCCTCACTAGATGCATCCTCACTAGACTGGATGGCAAACTTCTACTTGCTCTTGGGCTCCTCAACCTTCAGAACTGTGCACAAGCTGAGTGAACTTCTACTGTTTATAAATTACCCAGTATGTGGCATTCTGGTATAGAAACACAAAATAGATTAAGATAGTGGGACATCTGTGTGAATATTCATGTCAACTCAAATCCTGAAGAATTGGGATGGATCTTGGATTTCATGAACATTCATAAATGCCGCCTTGATAGAGGTCTATTTCTTAGTGAAGCGGGAAAAAAACAAAGCTGTAGAAAGGCTGGTAGGAGCCTCAGGTGGGTATTTGACTCTGAGTCTGTCTTTGGTCTCACTGCTAAGCATTTACCCTGTGGGCCCAAGACCAAGGAGGCTCTGTGATATGTGCATTGCTCACTTAGGGGATAGTTGTCACCATCGCATTACAAATCACTTTAATCACACATTACTAATTCATTTTGTCACTTATTTTGCCCTTGAGAGCCTTCAATAGCCTGATCATGCATCTGAAACTTGGTGACTACTACTGGGTATTTATCCCTGTTCACCCTAAATGAACTTGAGGTTCCCTAGCAAGTGGAGTTTAAAGGGAGTCTAGCCTTCTCTAGGACTTTTTTTTTAATATTTATTTTTTAGTTGTAGTTGGACACAATACTTTTTTACTTATTCATCTTTATGTGGTGTTGAGGATTGAACCCAGGGCCTCACATGCACTAGGTGAGCGCTCTACTGCTGAGCCACAACCCCAGCCCCTTCTCTAGTGCCTTTAACTTAGTCATTCACCCATATATTCGGGAAACATCACTTGACCACCATCTGTATGACAGGCATTATGCCACATGCCACATCACAGAGGTAACTGGGATACTGTCCAGTGGGGGAAAGAGAGATGATCAAATAGATAACTAAACTGTCATATTCCAAGTGCTGTAAGATTACACCTCCTGGGAGAATCAAGATAAATCTTTCAGTGTGAGCCTACATGTGGGAATTCTCAAGCCAGAGAACAAAAACTTAAAGTCTCTATTGGTGACTACTACTTAGAGGAGTCTACGTGGGCTAGGTAATCTTTGTTTACACAATCTCTGTTAGTCATTTTCCATTATGTGACAAAATACCTGAGGAAAAATCAGTTTAAAAGGAGGAAAAGTTTATTTTGGCTCAAAAGTGCAGAGATTTCAGTCCTTGACTGCTTGACCATATTGCTTTGGACCCGTGGTGGCACGCACATCATGGCAGGATAGCATGGTGAATGAGAATATTCACCTCGTGGTGGTCAGAGAGCAAAAGAAGAGAGAAAAGGGCTGGGGTCCTAATATCTCCATCAAGGACACTCCCCCAGTGCCCCAACTTCCTTACACTTAGTCCCACATCCTAAATGTTTCACTATGTCCCCAAACAGTGCCACAGGCTTGCAACTAAGCCTCTAGCATACGGACCTTTGAAGATTCCTAAGATCCAAACCATAACAACCTCTAATCCTTTCCCTAGCCCAGTACTTCTGAGCAACACCGGAGACAGAAAAATTCTGCCTTACACATCCCTGGCTTAGTCAGGTGCCCCTCTTCTATCTCACTTAACTCCATAACTATAGTGCTCTTTTGCTGAAATTCTTCCTTTTTTCATCTTTCTCACCTGCTGAGGACTTTGAACCCCTGCTGTCTGGAACTGTGTTGTCATAATAAGATATTAATAAATGAATTTTTGTAGAACTGGTCATTGAAATGAGATAATAATCATAGTGAATTTTGTTAACATGTAAAGTATTATTTTATATATGCCAATACATATACTATAAAATCAATATATTAATATGTTAGTATAATGCATTATTATACATACTAATATATTATGATCATTATAGCTGTTCAGAGATCCAACTTCTGAGAACCTTTCCAAATCTTCAGGCATCCATCACAGTTCTTGGCTCTCTGGGTAATTACTTCCCCTGTCTCCGAATGAAACAGAGCAAAAGGGATTCACTTCATCCAGGAGTGGGTGAGAAATGTCCTGGCTTTCTCTGGCAACTACAGCAACCAGGGAGCTGCTGGAGGAGCAAAACGCGGTATCTGCTGGGCAGGGACTGGAAGGACATGTCTTATCTTTAGGAATCTATTTTCTTTTGTCTGGGTCTGAGGAGGAGCATGTTTCAGGAGAATTGTGATCCTCAAGATGGAATGAGTAGCTGGTTGTTCCCCTGAAACCTGAGCATGTGTTACAGCTGCTCCTCTGTTTCTCTTTGCTGAGACGGGAAACATTCAACATCTGCCATTTGCAGAACATGTGTACTTTTGCAGCTTAGATTTTCTGTTTCTACAAATAAATGCTTTTTGTAATAAAACTGAAAAAGCCAGAAAAAGAAAGACAACCTACTTTAAGGTCACTGCTGCCTCCCAGCAAGGGTGTTTAAAAATAACCCCAATCTGCCATGCTCACAGCTCTCATTGTGCCAACTCAATGGCAAACTTAGTGCCATCCAAGATAGCCACAAGGAAGGTTCTTAGTATGTGCATGAGTTTGTGTGTGTGTGTGTGTGTGTGTGTGTGTGTGTGTGTGTGTGTGTGACCAAGGCACTGAAGGAGAAGACATCTTTCTGGCATCTGGCTCAAAGGTCCATCTTTTTCGTGTCTGCAAGACAGCATGAGGTTGATCCTCTGCTAGACCAGTTCTACTCTAGTTTCCAGATATGATGAACAGGCTCCAGGCCTAATTGGAAGTGCACCATAGGAAGGAAAATTCTCAGAGACAAGACTGGTAGGAATGCCAGAGCATGGCATTGGACAGACACTAGTCAGATTCCTAGGTGGGCACTGATGCTGTTATCTCTGAGAGAAGCTCCAACAATGCTGACAGATAGGATCATAGGTTTTTGCAGCTAAATCCCAGAGATTTTCTTTTCCAGTAATTTTTGAGCTGTGCTCTAGAGATGTTTAGCAGTTCTAGAGCAAGTCTTTGGTTTTTCATTTACAAGGATGAATTGTGTCTGTTGCTTCAAGTTTGGCCTCTCCCAGGGAATGGTTACTTGTCATGAGGGATCTCATTCTGAAATAGTGGAATGGGGTTCTTCTGGGGCTCCCTGTAAGCCAACAGGCAAGGTCCAGCAACTAGAAAACATCGCCCTGGGACAAGTGACATGCATGCCTGTGTGCGAGGCAGCCCGCTCTGCTCTGATCAGCTAGGTAGAGCTTATGGACAGCAGTAGCAATAAATCCAAATTGAGCTCTCAGGAGTCTCCTGAAAGGAATCACATAATGTTCCTCCAAACAGGGACATCTCATTCTTCCTCTTTCTGGGGCATCAGTCTCAGGGCCAATGATAGTATGCAGAGTAGGGTTATCTTTTAGATAGTTTGTTTAACAACTGTCTCCTCTCCGTTTGCCAATCATGGGTCCCATATTATGTGAAAAGAGAGAGAAAGAGCCAGCTAGGGTGGGGGTGGGAGGTATATTTTAGTCTCTCACATTTATTTTTCTTTATTGTCTGGGACATTTTCCCAGTTCTGACTAGTCTAGATCACGGGTGTAATTAAATACTTAAAAATTTAAAATCCAATGATTACTTCCACCGGTTGAGCACATCCTTTGTGCCAGTAACCATGCTAGGTGATTTATACATTTAATTTCACCCAGTGAGGTAGGAATTACTAGCCCCAAGTTCAGAAAGCTTAGGATCTTGCCCCAAATCTAAGTTTTAATGTAGGCCTGTGTAAATGCAAAATCTAACTTCTGAGGATGGGAACAAGATGAAGCATAAAAATGCATAGCATGTCACCTCTGTCCTTAGCAGCCTCCGACAGTCCTGTGGTGTGAGATTGCTCTTGACCCTGGAGGTGATGCCTATGAGTCACTCACCCCCAACACACGTGTATCCACACACACACAACCTCCACTCCCTCCTCCACCAAGACCCATGTGCTCACCTTCACAGTACCCTCCTCCTCCAACACATGTGTCCAGATGCACACAACTTCCTTCCTCTCCTCCAACACAACACATCCACACACCCAACCTCTACTTCCTCCTTCTCCTCCTCCTCCTTATCCAAGATACATGTGTTCATGTGCACATACCCTCCATTTCCCTCTTACAACTGTCACATGTATACATGCCCAAATACCTTGGGTTCCTCCATCTCCACTTTTGTATCTCTAGATCAGCTACATTCATTCAGCTCGTTTCAATAGATAGAAGCTGCTTCCCATGCTCTTTGATTCTAAGCAGTGGTCAAATACCAAACTGTTTTAGTGTCAGGGGATAAAATAATGGCACCTGTTTGCTTAGAGACAAACACACCATTTCCAGAAGATTTTTTGTAACATTTCCCATTAGCAATTTAGTTCTATCCACAACCTTATGTGGAGGTAAGGGGAGGTCAGCACCCTGTGATTGGTAGAATCCCAACAGATACTTTGCAGTGTATGATAGCCAACCAGCAGAGAAATTAGAAGGCCATTTAGAAAAGACTTTCTAAGGTAGTATTAAATAGGTCAAATCATTCTCCTTCAAGTTTTTGTTCTTGTGGTGCAATTGATTGCAAAAATGGACCTCATTTTTTCTCTCCCACATTCTCTGCATATGTCTAGCGGTCACTAGAAAGAGCAGAATTGGCATGCCACCTGTAAGCCTATCCCTCAAGAGGTCTTGCTCACCCCACCCAGTGGCCTTTGCCTAGCTATGAAGAGGAGAGCAAGGCTAGGCCAACTAGCTGGATGAAACTTGTGACCCAGTTGTATCCCAATGTCCCAGTCAACAGCCAAGCAAACACCATCATATGAATAAGCTCATACCAGATCAATCTTCCTGTTCCATTCTACCTGCCAGGCTATCCAAAGGAGCAGGAGGGAGCCCAGCCAAGGTCAGTGAAGTTTGGCTCAGATCAGCAGAACAAGATGTCTGGCTGAACAAGAATAAATAATTTTACTTTTTAAGTCTCCGAGTTTTGGCATGGTTTGTTATGTAGCCATATGTAATATCTACATCACAGACATTGCTCTCCACTACAGATATTGTACATAAAGTTCATTTCCTCTAATAGCAAACCTGTGTTAATCAACTTTCCATCACTATAATGAAATGCCTGAGGTGACTAACTTAAAAAGAGAAAAGGTTAGGTTCAATCCCCAGCACCACAATAAGAGAGGGAGAGAGAGAAAGAGAGAGGAAGAGAGAGAGAGAGAGAGAGAGAGAGAGAGAGAGAGAGAGAGAGAGAGAGAGAGGTTTATTTAACCTCTCAGTTTTGGAGGCAGTTTAGCCTGTGACAGATTGGACCTGTTGGTTTAGGTCTGTGGTGAGGCACTATGTCATGGTAGGAACACATGGTAGAACAAAACCACTTACCTAATGGCTGGGAAGCAAAAGAGGAGGGGCCAGGTCCCAGAGTCCCTTTCAAGGGTAGGCCCCCAGTGACCTAAAGACATCCCATGAGGTTCCATCTGTGAGAAGTTCCACGACCTCCCAATAAAACCCTGCTGGGGACCGAGCCATGAACACATGGACCTCTGGGGACATTTGAGAGCTAAACTAAAACAAGCCCTTTTGAAAAATGAAATGTATTATTTCAGCCAAATCAAGTCAGAACAGGCATAAACTGGATCTGTAACTTATCTTTTCTCTGCCTTGTAAAATGATACTTGAATTTTTTGACAGCCAGCATTGTATTTCACATAATTTAGATCTATTTAATTTGCATAGTACTCATTAAAAAGAAGAAACTAAAACCAAGAATCAATTTGATGTGGTCGGCACAACAAATACTCACTAAAAATTGACTTTGCTTCCAAAGTAGTCACTTAAAAACATTAAGGTTAAACATTAAAGAGTTGTTTCTTGAAATCGTGGTTGCATTCTAAGGAGAGACTTTACTACTCACAGATATTTGGAAGAAGGTCATGCTGTGCCTTCCCACTGACTCTGGCCAGTCAGCACTTGGAATATCATCCTGCTGTCCCTGGATCTTGTTATGAGTCTTGGAAACTGCATTTTCCTGAGAGGAACCAATGGAACATGCTTGCTATAAAATATCATGTTTTGTGCCTGCTTTCAGCCTCCAGTCCCAGTCCTATTGCTGGCTGGGTCCTATGTGCTGTGCTGAATCACTCCCATTCCCAACTTTAAAGCATTGTTCAAAAAGTAATGATCCATCACAAAAGATTCAGGGTTGTTCAGGGAGCAGTTTCAACAGAGAGCAGTATCATGAGATGGCAGGCTGTGAAGAATATTTTTTTTTTCCAAGGGAAAATCATTGTTGAAAGAAAAATAAGTCACTGATCAGAAGCCAGCCTTCCTCACCTAAATATTTCCATTGCTTAATTAATAACACATTGCAGATACAAAGTTCCCATGTACTTGTTCTTGATGGGTTCTGCTCCCTCCCTGGAGATAATTAATATTTATCCAGAATTCCCATCACAAGCATAAGAACGTTGCCTCTAATTTTTGCAAAACTCTGCTAAAATCCTTGGGTACTGTGATTGTAGTTATGATACCACCAAAATAAAGATAAAAATTAAAGTTAGATTAGTGTAACATTCTAAGTGAAACAGATTGGTTCTTAATTACTCATCAAACTGTTATATAAATAAAATAGCATGTTTTTTGAAAATTTACTCTGTGTTGGACACTGTGTAAAGTACTTTTCACATTTTATTTATTGAATTCCTTTAGAAACATCTTTTTAACCCTGGTATATAGATAATAAAACTGAACTTCTGTAAATTGCCTGAGGATCAGAACCAATGGGATTATTATGCACACAGATTCATCTGACTATACATTCAAACTTAGCCGGCTCTTCACAATTTTCTAGATTTTCAAATGAAACTCAGTATTAGACTAATTGATTTCAAAACATGTTCTTTTCATGTTTTAAAAATGTGGAGTAATAATACTGATTTTTTAAAAATCCCGACATCCAGTTCTCTTCTCTTTCCTTGTAAGATAAGAATGAGTAGCTCTGAGGTTCAATCTAGAAGCTATAACTCATATAACAAATTGAACACCTGCTAATTTTTTTAAAATCTACTCATTCATCACTGAGTTTCTTGGAAAGCTCTTTCCTCTCTGCTTCTCATAGCCCAGGTAGAGCAGCCCTACTCTTCCCTTATTCCTATCCTGCTTCCCTGGGCAGACTTTGGTCAAAGTCTTTCTAATGAGTCTTCCATATATATACTCCAATTTCCCCTCTCCTCCATCACTCTGAAATCCCTACACAGCAGCTAATGCTCCTTTCAGTCATCAACTTGCCCAGGCACACCATAGTTGTGAAACAGATTCACTGTCCAATAGTGACCAATATTCTGAGTCCAATGAGACAGAAGCAGCTCCCCCAACCACATGTTACATTAGCTGGATTTATTACCTACAGATGGTCAGTAAGAATAAAGAGAAACCTAGCATTCATTGTGAGTTGGTCCCCCAAGGCTCAAGATTTTCAGGGCAGATGGTGTCTTGACTGTGTGTGGTGTGGTCTGGATATGATTTGAGTGTGTCTTCCAAAGGTTTATATGTTGGGATCCTGGTCCTCAGTGTTGTGATTTTGGGAAATGGTAGAACCTTTAAGAAATGGGACCTATTGAGAAGTTAAGCAGTTAAGTCTTTGAGGGCAACACCCTGCAAGAAATTGGTGCTGTTCTTGTGGACCTCCCAGTAAGTCCCAGTGGGAATGAGTGGTTCTAAAAGAAGAAGCCTGATCCCTCCTACACTCTGGATTCTTGTCTCACCATGTGAACTGTCTGTATTACATGCACTCCTCCATGATGTCATCTACTATGATGTTACACAGTCAAGGGGGCCCTTACCAGAACCAGAACTCATCCTCCAAAATTGTGAGCCAAATAAACTCTTTCTTTACAAATTACTCAGCTTTAGGTACTTCATTTCAGCAACTTAAAATGGGGTGTAGCAGCAATAATCACTCATTTGCACTGAAGCTGAGGAACCCCCCCAAAGCAGCCTTCCTTGGATTCTACATACGTCTTACAGGCAACAGGACACACCAGGCTGAACTACTAAAGGATATCCTGTTTCTATTGGGGACATAGGTTGTAGAGCCAGTCTTCCCCTTTCTTACATTCTTAACACCAGAACATTCTACAGTTATTCTTAAGAACTACAAGCAAGAAGGTAGAGAGGGATTGGGAACTGGGTTCGTCCAAGACTACTAAGAGGACTGTTTTGCAGTAGTTCATGATTTTAGTTAATTCATGATGAATGAATGAATAAATGCATTAAGATTGGCTCATCTGAAGTAGAGAGATGAGTTGAGGAAGAATCTTTTGGTGCAAAGGCATTTTAAATATAGCATTAAAAAAAATCTGTCTTGAGTTTCAGGAAGTAGTAGCTTTTTGAGTTCTTTATTTACCCCTTACCTGATGTGTAAGGGGTAAAGATTTTGCTCTCAAGCTGTAGGCTCTCTATTCACCTCACAGATTGTTTCTTTTGCTGAGAAGAAACTTTTTAGTTTGAATCCATCCCATTTATTGATTCTTGATTTTAATTCTTGAGCCAAAGAAGTCTTATTAAGGAAGTTGGGGCCTAATCTCACATAATGGAGATTGGGGTGTTGTTTGTATTTAACAACTGCCATTCTGACTGGAGTGAGATGAAATCTTAGAGTGGTTTTGATTTGCATTTCTCTAATCGCTAGAGATGTTGGACATTTTTTCCTATATTTGTTGATTGATTGTATATCATCTTCTGAGAAGTGTCTGTTCAGTTCCTTAGCCTATTTATTGATTGGGTTATATGTTTTTTTCATGTTAAGATTTTTGAGTTCTTTATGTATTCTAGAGATTAGTGCTCTATCTGATGTGCATGTGGTAAAAATTTTCTCCCAGGATGTAGGCTCTTTATTCACCTCATGGATTGTTTCTTTTGCTGGGAAGAAGCTTTTTAGTTTGAATCCATCCCATTTATTGATTCTTGATTTTATTTCTTGCGTTATAGGAATCTTATTAAGGAAATTGGGGCCTAATTAAACATGATGAAGATTTGGGCCTACTTTTCTTCTATTAGGCCCAGTGTTCTGGTTTAATTCCTAGATCCTTGATCCACTTTGAGTTGAGTTTTGTACATGGTGAGAAATAGGGTTTCATTTCATTTTGTTGCATATGAATTTCCAGTTTTTCCAGCACCATTTGTTGAAGAGGCTATTTTTTCTCCAATATATGTTTTTGGTGCCTTTTTCTAATATGAAATAACTGTAATTATGCGGGTTTGTCTCTGTGTCCTCTATTCTATACCATTGGTCTACAAGTCTATTTTGGTGCTAATACCCATGCTGTTTTTGTTACTATTGCTCTGTAGTATAGTTTAAGGTCTGGTATAGTGATGCCACCTGCTTCACTCTTCTTGCTAAGGATTGCTTTAGCTCTTCTGGGTCTCTTATTTTTCCAGATGAATTTCATGACTGGTTTTTCTATTTCTATGATGAATGTCATTGGGATTTTTATTGGAATTGCATTAAATCTGTATAATGCTTTTGGTGCTATGATCATTTTGACAATATTAATTCTGTCCATCCAAGAACAAGGTAGATCTTTCAATCTTCTAAGGTCTTCTTTAATTTCTTTCTTTCGTGTTCTGTAGTTTTCATTGTAGAGGTCTTTCACCTCTTTCGTTAGGTTGATTCCAAGGTATTTTTTTTTTTTTTTAGGCAATTATAAATTGGATAGTTTTCCTAGTTTCTCTTTCAGATGTACAGAAATGCCTTTCATTTATGGGTGTTGATTTTATATCCTGCTACTAATAAATGTATTTATTAGTTCCAAAGTAGTTTTCTGGTGGAATTTTTTTATGTCTTCTATGTATACAATCATATCATCAGCAAATAGTAATAAGTTGAGTTCTTCTTTTCCTATCCATATCCTTTTAATTTCTTTCACCTGTCTGATTGCTCTGGTTAGTGTTTCAGGAACTATGTTAAATAGAAGTGGTGAAAGAGGGCATCCCTGTTTTGTTCCAACTTTTAGAGGGAATGGTTTCAATTTTTCTCCATTTAGAATGATGTGGGCCTAGGGCTTAGCATAGATAGCTTTTACAATGTTGAGACATGTTCCTGTTATCTCTAGTTTTTCTAGAACAGGAAGGAGTGCTGTATTTTATTGAATGCTTTTTTCTGCATCTATTGAGATGATCATATGATTCTTAAATTTTAAGTCTACTGATATGATGAGACACATTTATTGATTTCTGTATGTTGAATCAACTTTGCATCCCTGGGATGAACCCCAGTTGATCGTGGTGCACTATCTATCTTTTTGATATGTTTTTGTATTCAATTGTATTGGGCTTTTTTTTTTTTTTAAATGTAGTTTTCTAATGCTTAGAGCTGGGTTATCTTAGAGGAGGACGCCTCTAAGGAAGGCTCACAAGAAGGCACCATATGGACAGGGGAATAAAATTTTCCATTCCTGAAAGGATGAGGAGCAGTAGGGGCCTGAAACCATTTGCAGGTTCTGTCACTTGGTAGTGGGACCCTAATGGAAATAGCTCCTGGCCACATGGGGAGAGAAGATCCTCAGCTCCCCTGGTAGTTACTAGTTGAAACAAAGCAGTGCAGCCCTCTGGCTTTCAAAGGCATCTTGTGACCATGACAGAGCAGGGGCAGGGACTTTCCTGAAGGAAGGTGAGAGCTCCAGAGCCTCTTGTTTCCCAAATGAGGGTCACTCTTAAAGTTCTGGACATTTCATTCCATCACTTCCCCAGTGGTGGTAAGGTCGGGCCAAGTTTGAAAAGCTTGAGAAAAGTGAAGGAATGAGCATTTCACTTTCCTCAGATGTCTTGGGGCAAATTAACACCTGTTCACTCTGGGTCTGGAATGTCCACCAAAGGCTCCTGAGTTGAAGGCTTGGTCCCAGTACAACAATGGTCAGAGGTGGGGCTTTGGGGAATGATTGAAATATGAGGGTTCTGGTCTCATTAATGGACTGGTCTATTGATGGGTTCATGATTAAATGGACTATTTGGAGGTGATGGAAATTTTTGAGGTGGGGCATAGAGGAAGTAGGTCTGGGGGTGCGGCATGCCTCAGAAAGGTGTATCTTGTCCTTGGCTCTTCCTCACTTTTCCTGCACCCCAGCTACCCAGCTTTGCTTCACCACATGCTCCTGTCATCATGTTCTGTCTCGCCAAAGGTCCGAAGCAAAGGGGCCAGGTGACCGTGAACCGAAATATCTGAAATTGTGAGCCCAAATCAACCTTTCCATCTTTAAGTTGATTTTTTCTCAGAAATTTTGTCACAAGATCAGAAAGCTAACACAGTGCCTATGATATTACTTTATAAATGAGATGTCACAATTACCAAAAGGTCAGTAGTCTTTTTTTGGTAGGGACCCTGTTCTTTTGGTCATACTTTCAACTTTATTAAAATATTTACTTATTTATTTCTTAATTGTCAAGACCTGGGTCTGAGCTCCCTTGTGAGACTTTAACAAAGAATCTCAAGGAAACAAACACCAAGTGATTCTGGACTTGGAAAGGAGTGTGACGAGATCTTGAAGAAGGAAACTAAGAATTTTGCCTTAACAGGCACAGATAACTCACAGGCCTGGAGGTCAGAGCCCTCTCAGGCTGAGAAGATCAAGGTAGGCAACTGGGCAAAGGTTTATGAACTCCATAGAAGAGGCTATAGCCATATATATGAGGCAGAGAGCTAGAACTGAGGTTTGGAGGAAACTGGATACATGATAGACTTCTCAAAGCAGTAATTGAACCAAGCAGTGGGAAACATAGATAGTAAATCAACTCCATCTCCCTGATTATTTTTATACTAAGCTAATTTTAAATGCTCTATTTCCATAGGAATCAGTGAAACTTCCACCCATCTGCAGCTCCAGCTTCTTATTTATTTATTTATTTTTCTAATTCTTGGGCTTCTGACAGTTATTTTTTTTTCTTCTTCTTCTTACAATAGTAACTAAAATCTCAGGAAACTATATTCACATACAAGATGCCTCAGGCAGCCATTTCTCATTTCTCCAGCACAAATGTTTCTCTGAGGATGAGGACATTCATCATGAGTTTTGAAAAAGTAATATTCAATAATATTCAACTCTCCCTTTTCTGAATTTCCACTAATCTGGATACCCGCCTCTCCCTAGTAAGAGCCTTGCATTTCATCCCACATAAAACCAGAGGGGCTATTTACAGAAGTCTAGAAGACAGGAAGGGAGGGGAGAGCTAGAGGGAAGAGAAATGGCTATTAGGAGCAGGCAGGGAGAGAATTCTCCAGAACACTACAGGTAGCCAGGACAGCAGGAGGACTCCAAGCCTTGTCCTGTCTCTAGGCAGTTCTCACTGTGAAAGGAGTCCTTCTGTGATAAGCAGGAAAGTTTCCTGCAGGTTTCCTTTTGTGTGCCTTTGAATCACATCTGCCCTCTCAATAGGATTAAAAGCTCCAGGGGTTCCGGGTCCTTGTCTTTACTTCTGCTGCCTTTCATACCTACCTTAGGCTGCTGCTCAATATATGTCTTTTATTTAAGGAATAGGGGGTGCAAATTTATTGATGACTTTCCATTATTTTTTTTTTTTTTGGTATCAGGTATTGAACCCAGGGGTGCTTAACCACTGAGCCACATCCTTAGCCTGTTTTTTTTTTTTTTTTTTTTTTTTGAGACAGGGTCTTGCTAAGTTGCTTAGGGCCTCACTAAGTTACTGAGGCTGGCTTTGCACTTGTTATCTTCCTGCCTCAACCTCCCAAGCCACTGGGATTACGGGCATGTGCCATCTCGACCCACTTCAATTAAATTGTAAAAGTATATTAAAATCTACTTTGTCTAGGACTCTGTTTAGGCTAGGAGCCTCAAGATTACATGTGATTCCTTATTCTTTACCAGATTGTGTTATTGACTGACTCTGTATGTCTGAAACTGAACTTTTCTGAAAGTGGATATGATTCATGAATTGTGGCCCTGGGGACTTGGTGGCAGAGTCTGAGCCTTGGGAATCTATAACCAGTGACCTCCTATAAAGCAGGTTTGATGTGCTGGTAGCCCCAGGAGTATCCCTGACATTTATGGGGACTTTATAAGATCAGGGACAAAAGCCCACTGGCAGAATTGTTCTTCTGAATAGTAATTAAATCTCCCCAGACTGAAAACCATGAGGCTTCAGGGATATTTTTTGACCTGTTTAAATTATTGATATTATAGTAGGGGTCTTGTTTATTAGTAATTAAATCTTCAGTAAATTAAAAATTGATTATATCCTATCTATAAATTTAAAGTGGGGCATGCTCACCAGAAAAGTGCTAAACTCCATTGTGTCAAGTTTTCTACAATTTTAAAAGGGCTGCCCCAACCTTCGAAGATGTCTATTCATCTTTTTCCTATTTTTTGAGCTCCATATTTGTATACATTGTACCCTATCACAGCCTCAACTGCAGCTCAGTGATTCAAAGGACTGAAAAATACATATAAAATTGCATCTGAAATGTTCAATCTTGGGGCTGTGGTTGTAGCTCAGTGGTAGAGTGCTTGCCTCGCACGTATGAGGCACAGGGTTTGTTCCTCAGCACCACATAAAAATACAATAAAATTAAGGTATTGTGTTCAACTATAACTAAAAAATAATTAAAAGAAATGTATAACCTTATAAATAGATCTTCATCAGAAATGTTGATAAAACCAAGTTTGGGACTTCAAAAAAGGTTATTTTTCTCTTAAGACATACCAGGTCATCAATGAACATTTAAAAGAAAGCTGGGCGTCGTGACGTACAACTGTAATCCTAGTGGCTCAGGAAGCTGAGGAAGGAAGTTCAAAGCCAGCCTCAGCAAAAAGTGAGGCACTAAGCAATTCAATGAGACCCTGTCTCTAACTAAAATACAAAATATGGCTGGGGATGAGGATCAGTGGCCAAGTGCCTCTGAGTTCAATCCCTGGTACCCACCCCCCAAAAAACAAAGAAAAAAAAATTAAAAGTAAATGAATTACAATTCATGAATACCAAAACTATGAATTAAATTATTTAAATAAAGTTACAGGTTTAATTTACATTTTGAAAGAGTGATTACATTTTATTAAATATTTTTTATAGAAATTAAATTAATGACAATTCTAGCTTTCAACGTTCACCAAGTTGGTGAGGGGTTAAGTCTCGGTGTCACTGTCTTGCTCATGTTGAGTTTCAACCTACCCACATACCCATTTGGGAGCCCAACAGTGCACAGCGTTCCTGGCCTCTTCCATAACACCTGCTAGCCAGCTGGTGCCCCAGAACCAGGGATCAGAATGTGCAGAGAAGGAAAGAAAAAAGTGTCAGCCCCCCTGGGAAGTGAGATTTGCTGTGCCAAGAATCAGTTGCATTTGTGCCAAGAGCAGGGATTTGACAAGTTAATTAATTTGACTTTGTTCTTATCTAGAAGTGTCAATAGCTCAAATCCCTCCTGTACTCTGAAGAAGTGGCCTTCTCTGGTATCACAGATTTGCATATCAATGACACACAGCCACCTTTCATCTGTGGGCATTGAGAGTGTGTGTCCCTGAGGCCTGAATGATTCCTGGTCTTGGGAGTGAGTTTTAGGGTTAGAGGAAGCTCTGACCAGCACAGAGTACTGGGTCCTCAGAAATAGAGGCACTTGTGTTCTTTAAAGAGTTTATTTATTTATTTGTCTATTTGTGACACAAAGGGCCTTCTGAAGCATGGGTCCCCTGGCAGGGCCCCTCTTGCCCAGGATTGTACCAGCGTATCCCATGAAGTGTTGAATAAACATGTTCCCGCTCTCAGTGGCTAGACTGAAGGAGGTTTCCAAGTCTGGAAAATCACTGTATACTTAGACTCTAAACCTGAGGCTGTCTGCATTTTTATTGGAAGGCAGGCAATTCTGTTCAGGCTATTTGGCTGATAACATTAATATTATTGGTATTTATGGGCAATTGGGCAGAAGGACTCTCAGGAAGTCCTAGAATTAGATCATTGGTAGACTGAGGAGAAGACTGTCAAACAAAGTTTTGAGTTGAAATTGCAGTCCTGTGAGGTCTGAGATAGTTTCTGGAGGGATGCAGGGATTAGCCACAAACACTTTTGACTTTAGGGAAGGGGACAGTTAAAGGAAGTCACATTAACCCTGTTGGACCTGAGTGTCTGCTGATTGCTCAGGCTCAAAATATTCAAATCATCCTTAATTGGCTTCCTCATTTATTTATTTGCTTATCTATTTGTAGCTTTCCTCCTCTCATGTCTCTGGGCACTTCTCAGTCTGGGGAGAGATCAGACTAGGGCTTACCTTTTCACACTGGGATGTTCCATCTGCCTGTCACCTTTTCAGGGAAAGGCCTGAGTTTTGTCATGTTGATACAGCCCAGAGATGTGGTGATGCTTCATAATAAATATCACAGAATATGTGACTGACAGCATTTACATCTTCCCTCTTGTGTCTGAAAACACTCGTGAATTCTGGAAAATCTACCCTTTCCAGTTCACTGATTCCTGAAATTAGTAATGGAAATGCCACCTGTCTGTTGCTATAACAGAATACTAGAGACTGGGTTATTTATAAAGAGATTTGTTTTTCTCACGGTTCTGGAAAATGAAAATCCAAGATTGGGGGTGCTGTATCTGCTTGGCTTTGGTGACAGGCTCATGTTACTCCATGGAAGTCAGCTAGGGAGAATTATTTGCCCTGGTCACTACTGCTGGGCCTGGGATTGGAGTCCAGTTGACTAGACTCTGAAGCCACATTCTTTAATACCTCCATTCCCACCTTATCCAGTTAAACTGTCTGGTGCCAGTTAAAGGGTGTCCTGCCTGTCTGACTTAGGCTTTCACTAGAAGCCCCAACACAGGAGAGACACCAGGTCCTGCCAAGTGCCCTCCCTTGCTGGTCACAGCATCTCTGCGGATCCTCAGGACAAACCTACACTTCGCTGTGCTGTCATCTGCCTCTCTTAGGTTGGCCAGCCCCACCATTGAGCTGGGAAATAGAATCCAGTGTGTTCCACTGTTCTGCAGCTGTGGCATCCCTCTCAGTTCCAAAGGAAGCCTTTATCGCTGCCCATTAAGTCTCCCAAGATAAAACTCACTTTCTTTTCCTCCCTTTCCTTCCCCAGCTTTGCTCCCCAAATTTCCTATGCATAGCTACTCTTCCACAAGCCACATTTTGAACGGAGAGCCAAAAGGGGGCCAGGAAACATGTATCTGGGCCAAATCTTCAGGATAGTCATGGCTTCTTGGAGTCCTAGGGTCATGAACCAGAGGGAGAAATTATTTCACTCAAGGTCTCTTAGAAAATATGTTTTAAGATACTGTCTACCATAACCCCCCACATCTACTGCCTCAATCATTTGGGCTGCCATAACAAGGTACCATAGACCAAGTGGCTTAAACAACATTTAATTTTCACAGTTCTGGAGGCTGCAAGCTCAAGGTCAAGGTGCTGGAAGACCCTTTGTCTGGTGGAAGACCCTGTGTCTGGCAAGCGTCTGCTTCCTTGTTTGCAGATGGCAAACATTCTTGCTTTGTTGTCACACGATAGAAAGATCATCTCTCCTTACTCTTGTGAGGCCACTAATCCCATCAGGAGGACATTGCCTTCCCTTCAGGAACCAATCACCCCCCAAACACCACCTCCTAATCCTATCACATCTGGGATTAGGGCTCAATGTATGAATCTGGGTGGGGGACGGGTCACAGACATTCCATGGCACCCATAACACCCATACATTACACATGTGCTCCTCTGCTGATGGAGCTGAATCTAACCCTGAGCAAAGATGCCCACAGTTCCCTAAAGCAGTCCTAAAGCAGAGCAGGGCTGCAGTTACACAAAGGTACAGCCACATTCCCTAAAAGAGAGAACCTTGAGCTTGGGTGGAGGGTGAAGCTGGTGGCAGACACAAATGTCTTTGGTTCCTCTCATCCTGTCTGAATGACCAGGTTTCCATTTGACTGAGCAAGTTCTGGGTAGCCTCAGGCCCCTGCAACCCTAGCTTGTTAGCACTTGGAGCTCACACAGTCAGCACCTAAATACAGACAAAAGCAGATGGTGTTGCAAGCCCTGGTACACACAGAGGGCCTCTGCACGCTGTCTGGCTTTTGAATTATCACAGCACACTGGGGTTCAGCAGACAAGAGGCTATTTCTGGATTCACAAGAAGTATGTGTCTATCTCAGGATGAAGAGTCCCAACTCCCTGTTGACACCTTCTAAATGGTAATGGAGTCACCCTCAAATTGCAAGCTATTTTGGGGCCTGACCTCTCATTTCTAGGACTGACTGAGAGGAAGCTGCCACCTTGGTTCTTATGGAGATGTTCCATATTTGGGGAAGGGATTCCTCTTTGTCCAGAGGAAAGGCCTTACTCGGTTCTTGGCCAACTTGGCAGTGAGTAAATTTAGCTGCGGACTGTCCAAGTTCAACACAAACCTCGGAGCAGATTTTTAAAAGTATAAATTAACATTTTAAAAGCTGCTTTTATTAAATTACCAAATGAAACGCCAGGTCCAGATGAAACCAAGTTTTTATTTTAAAAAAATTCTTAATCCTTTTCAATTCCATGAAAATATTTTTAGAAAATCATTCCCATTTAATCTCTAGTCAATTAGCAAGTCAACAAGTTCGGTTCCAAAACACAGAGGCACTCACACCAGCAGGAGGAATCCAGGACCTCTAATAGTTTAGGGCAGGTGTGTAGATATTCTGCTTACACCGATGGATCTGCATACCTCTTTTCCTCTCTGCTCCCAGCCCACATGACTCCAGCCACACTGATGGGGCCCTTTGTCTTCAGGTTGCCATTGAACTTGGACAATGGTGACACTGGTGGGAGATGTGCAGGTGAGAGAGGGAGGCCCCAAGGGCAGCAGCTGCATTTCTCTACCCAAGGCTACAGGTCATACCTGGCCACTGTCCTCGACCCTGAAACTGACTTCTTATTCCATCAAGCCAAGGAGAGCAGTGGCCTCCCGCTGTCCTCAGTCCTTGGTGAGGGTTTCAACTGGTTGTATTCCCTTGACTCCTTTGTTACACACTCTCCTAGAATACCCTGGTTTGAGCTGTTTCCTGATGGAACCTGGACTAAGACAGGCGCTCAGGTAAATGATCTCAACATCATCTGCCAGTCAGGAGCCTGCAGTCACCCTCTAGTGGATTTATTTATTAACAAACATTTACTGAATGCCACAGTGTGCTACCTACTGTGTGAGGTGCCTTTAGATGACTCAGAGATGAGAGGGAATATCAACTCTTGGACTGAGTGGATAGTCAAGGAAGGCTTCCTGGAAGAAGACACATAAATAACCAGGAAGATAAAAGATGAGTAAAAGGCACCAGGAAAGAAGGCAAGGTAAGAACCAGCCATGTCACCCTGGCTTCTTGGCCCCATTCTGATGGTGGTTCTGATGTTCTTGACACTGAACTACCTGCCTGAGGCTTCAGATCTCCCTAGTCTTCCCAGTGTGCCCCCTATCTTTGTGCAGTCATATTTTGGGCCACCAGTCCTGCCTCCTGACTAGGACAGACACATTTGTTGTATAAGTCCAAGGAACATTAAAAAAAAAAATTCTGCTGTGTGCCAAGATTGGACTAGGTTCTTGAAGCTGTTTCCTTGCCTAATCCTCACAATAAGTTTCAGAAAATATTTATCATCATTCTTATTTCACTAACAAAACACAGGAAGCTCAACCTCCTGAACAAGGTTACCCAGGAACAAAGTGATGGTAGAAAGGAGACGGATGTGTCTGGCTGGAGAATTCGTGCTCTGGCTAACACATTGCCCCATATTGAACTTAACTCTATTATTAAGAAATGGTATTATACAAATGCCCGCAAATTAATGACTATAAATTTGGATCGCTTTGAGCAGAGAGGCACTGTTAGGAGTCTCAAGCAAGACACAAACCTAGCTGCCACCTGGCATGGCAAGCCCAATAAAAGAGACTTTTCTTTGGACGTAAAGCAATACTCTGAGAGTGAGGCCAAGGTCAGCATCCGGGTCTCCCTGTGGCCCTGCCCTCCACACTTCCCTATTAGCCCATTACTGTTTGTTTTGAAACCAACAGTAAGCTGACACCTCACCAACTTTGTTCTGCAATTTTAGCACCCAGTTGATTCACTGCTTTTGAACATTCTGTCTAGCTCAAGACAAATGTGTGGTTAACAAAAATAAAGGAACTGTTTTTGAAGTCTATAAAATTTTGCCATTTATTCAGAAAACTGAGTTCCTCAAGGCAACGATGGGGTTTCTCTATTCACCATTGAGTGTCCAGCCATTGGGAGGCAGCGGGAGCTCAGGAAATGCAAGTTGAATAACATTAAAGACTGAAGGACTATTTCAGAGTCACCCAGCAAGGTCCAAGTCACCTAGGTCCACTGGAAGACTGCATTTCATGCTCACTGACTCCTTAAAAATCTCCCCAGGCCCTGCACTTGGAGAAGCACTCCTCCAGTCCCCTCTGGAGTTCACCTTATTCCTGGAGCATTTTACCCTGGTCCATGTCACATAAAACTCCCTGAGGATTTGTTGGCTATTGAGTTTTCCACTTTTCGACTCACCAATTGTTCTCTCCAGCCTTGGGGTTTGTTAAATTGTGTTCTCCTAAACTTCATATCCTGAAGTCGTGGCCGCCCACCTCAGAATGGGACCTTATTTGGACACAGGATTGCTGCAGATTGGAATTAGCTGAGATGATGTCTCACTGGAGGAGGGTAGGCCCCTAATCCAACACGACTGGTGTCCTTAAGAAGAGAATGATGCATGAACCACACACACACACACACTCACACACACACACACACACACACACACACGCACAACCTTACGTGAAGATGGCGGTGATGCTGCCACAAGTCAAGAAATTACCATAAGCCAAGAGAGAGTCCTTCCAGAGCAGCGTCCAGGAAACCAGCCCTGCGGACACTTTGATCTTACACTTACACCCTCCATAAGAATGAGGCAAAAAAACACAAAACCACCCCCCACCAAATCTGTTTTACCAGTTTGTGGTACTTTGCTATGGCCACTTAGCCAAGGAGCAAAGGCTTGTCACTGACTCTGTTCCTTCTTTCTAGGCCTGGATCTTTACCCCCTCTCTGGCCTTGAGTTCTCTCAGTTTCGATGCCTGTCCCCTGAGTGACCGGCTCACCTGGCTGGACTGTAGATTTGGTGGCATCCTGTCTGGACTGCACTGACATAGAAACAGAGAGATCTCCAGTGCACTACGGTGGTGGTGGTGGGGTGTTCTGCTCAGAGATCACTCAGGGTAAGGAGGGGCTGTGGTGTGGTTCTTTGGTGGGCACCGAGGGCCTCCCTCCACTGTGTTCCGTCACTGTAACCCACTGGCTTTAACAAGGAACCAGGGGCTGAAGAATTCTGAGGACGATAATTGGACCTCCATAGATGCTCCAGCTGTGGTTTCATAATGACCTCCCCCAGAGCACACCCTTTTCCTTCCTTTCCTGACATAGAACAGACTGCACAGCCCAGAACAGGCAGATGCTGGGAGGAAATGCAGGAAGCCCTTTCCCCACTAGTTACCTTGTTGCCTCAACAAATGGGTGCCCTTCCCTAGGGCAATGACCATGAATGCTTCGGGAGCAAGGGAAGGCAGATATAATTCAAAATCGCAGAAACTGGAGCATCGTACACTCTTCTGAGCTCTGTTTTACTGTCATTGTTTAAGTAGGAACCATACTCTGCCCCTGCAATCCCACAGCGACCTCCCTGAGAAAACCCTGAGATTTCACTTCCAGGAAGATCCCCAAATGCTGACCATGTGCCCAAGAATTCTTGAGGAAGGATCAAAGCCTATGACCCAGTGGTCATCTTTTAGCACGCACGGTTTGAAGGCTGAGGAAGAGGAAGAGGAATAGGTGACAAAGGTGTGCACTGTCCTGTCAGCAACTTATTCTTGGATGGCTAAGAATTGTCACATAAGAAAGCGCCAGAACCAGACTCCATGCTGACCCCCAGGTCTCTTCCAAAGGCTCCTGATACCTGCATTGCCAGGATGTTGCTGGGTGCTGCCAAAAGGCTTAGGCATCTAACCCTTTCGGAGGATGTCTCAAGGTCGTCTCCAGAAGGAGAAGTGAAACCCCAGGAGGCAGCTGAAGCAACTCAAACAATAGGCAGAAACGTAAATAAAGGTGAAAATTCACCTCACAAGTGCATGATCATGAAGTCAGTCACAGGCAGGTGGATATCTGTTGCTTGAACTACCACACACATAGCAGGTGCCCAGAGTTCTTAGACACCCAGGATTTCTGCCCTCTGTGAGCTTCTGATGGGACTGGGAAGAAGAGCATACACCTGGAGGGAAACAAGAGGGAAGGCAAGAATTAGAGCCAGATCATCTGTTGGAGCTGGTGGAAGACTACAGAGGAAGGACCCTCCCAGGCAAGCCAGGCCCTCAGCTCTATGAGCCCCAGGAGCTGAGGCAAAGAACCAGAAGGGTGCTGGGGCTTGGAGGGGAAAGGCATGCCCCTGGAAAACAGCTAGTCTTGCAATACCCTGAGCTGCTGACTTTGCTTCACTAAGTCTCAAATTTTTCTGCTATAAAAACCAGGATAATATCTACCTTGGGAAGGTTTATATAATAATTAAAACAAAATTATATATGAACACAGCACTCAATGAAGAAAAGGTATTAAGAGAAACATAAACTCAGCTGTCTTAGTCTAATTTTCTGTTGTTATAACGAAATGCCCGAGACTGGGTAATTTATAAAGAATAGAGATTTATTTGGCTCAAGGTTCTGAAGCTTGGGAAGTTCAAATTCATGGTGCTGGTGAGGGCTTTCTTCCTGTACCATAACATGGTGGGAGAGCATCACATAGTGAGACCACAAGCATACTAGTTCCAATCTGTTTTCTTCTTCTTATGAAGCCACTAGTGCCATCCTGGGGATCCACTTTTATGACTTCATCTAATCCTAATTACCATCCAAGAGCCCCATCTCCAAAAACCATTAACATATAAATTGGAGGATTAAGTTTCCAACACATGAATTTTTGGGAGACATTATCAAACCAAAGCATCTACTTATTTGCTGAAGAAAAGATAGAGGTGGTCTACATTGAAATGTCTCACTCTCAGTCCCAGCCACTGTGCTTTCTAGGAATGTGACTTCAAGGCAATTCTCCAGACAGAGACCCAAGCATCCCCATGGTGGTTAGTCACAGGTGACCTGGAGCAGGGTTTTCTGGGACGTATTGCTTGTATGACACACCTCAGAGTAAGTTATTGAATAGGGAGCAAGTGATGAATGATGAAATCTCCTGTCTGCTTATTACGTAAAGTGAAATTTAGACAGGAAAAGAGATAAAGCAGAAAACTGATGAAGAAAATTGATGATGGCAGAAAATGTTTAACTTAGCTGACACAGAGCAGGTCTTTGTAGAGCTTCATAAATCAGTGAGGAGATGTCTCAGGCTGAGCCAGATTTTTCAGCCTGGATTTGCCCAATCAGGAGGCAGAGCTATCTCCAGTATAGGAAGAGACCTGCTCTTACTGGATGAAAGGATTTAGTTCTTTCTTTAACAGAATCTTGATAGAAATGCCAAAATACTATGCATGTAAGAAATGGAAAACCCACAATTTAAAGTATTTTCTTAATTCTACTTTGAAAAAATAACACTTTCATGTATGAGCCTAATACAATAAGCAAAAATTCTAGTTCCTTTGAGAAAAAGTTTATTACCCATTATTTTCCATGAATCAAAATTGGTGACAGCCCTTTTATTGAACAGTGACATATAAGACACTAAGTGTGAAAGCATGAGAGGGAATAAACTGGATTTCTCTCTGTCCCAACATATGTCTATTACAAAAGGAATTGAAGAGTATAATACTATAGTTAAAGCCAGTATTGAAAATTGCCTAAGTTGGTCTGTCTCTCCAATATTAGCTGTTCCCCTCTCCCCTCACAAATAGACTTTTTCTTTGTGAGTTTTAAAAAATATTTTGACAATTGTCAAACTTGTAAATATATACCCAGAAATAGATAGGCAATGTTTCTCTATCAGGAAATACAATGCCATTAGAAACAAATCCAAACAGACAGAGTTGCTATAGATAATGATTGTCACAACTATCAGCAGGTCTCAGGAATGGGGGATAGAAGTCCATTTGGTGCCATCACCAAACTTTGGAACTGTCTGTGAGTCACTTTGCATCCTGACCCTCAGAAAAGTCTCACCTGTAAATTAAGATTAAAATAGTGATACTTACCTAGTATTATGGGTGTCCTACAACATATTATAAATTCCTTACATCTATGGTTAGAGAAACAAGATGTCATCTAAGGAGACAGTTTACCAGGGCTCACTGACTGTAGCCCTTATGGTTTGGTTTCTGCTTTAGATTCAGAAACTGGATTTTGTTCAGTCTTTTTAGAATGACTCCCACAAACAAATATTGGAAGGAACTATAAAGAAGATCCTTGTAAAAACTTCTTCATGGGGCTCAAGAGCCCAAACCTGTCTGTAATGTATTTTACTTCTCATGATGCATCTGTCCAAAGGGATTCAGTTGCAGAAAAAAGAGTCTATCTACTTTAAGCATAAAAGGATTTAATATAGAAATTCACATTCTTATGAAATGTGGTGGTTAATTCTATGTGTCACTTGACTGGACCATGGGGTGCCCAGACATTTGGTCAAATCTTATTCTGCTTGTGTTTGTGAAGTTGTTTCTGGATGAGGTCAACACTTGAGTCAGTAGAGTGAGTAAATAAGCTTGCACTCCTCAATGTCCTCATCTAAACTGTTGAAAGCATGAAAAGACAAAAAGGTCAAGTAAGAGGGAAATTCTCCTGCCTGGCTGCTTGAGCAGACATGTAAGTCTTTTCCAGGCATCAGACTTGGACTAAACATCAACTCTTCGTGGGTCTTAAGTCTGTTGGTTTACAGACTACAACTTATACCATCCACTGTCCTGGTCTTGAAATTTAACTGGAACAGCACATGGGTTCCCCTGGTGTCCAGTTTGACAACTCAGACCTTGAGATTTCTTACCCTCCACAATTGCATGACCCAATTCCAATGAGTGAATGAATGGATAAACTATTTGTTCTCTCTCTCTGGAAAATTCTGACAAATACACAAAACCCGGAATGTCAGAAAGTCATGTTAGTACATCACCATGGACTGGCTCACAGTTTCTGCCTTTAGAAGTTCAATAAACAGGGTTTGGAGCAACTTTCTCTCTCTGGTACCCACTCATGATTGCTGAGACCTGGCTTGGAGTTGCAGGGCATCTCTGTGATTCCGTGAGTTCTTCTCCACTCATCTGTGAACAATACCTGCCCTGAAACCCAGAACTTTGCAAAGATGAAACATTAATAGCTCAGGTATCAAGCAGGAGCAGGTGATACCTTTAAATTATCTGATCTTATATTTGGTCAGTGTAAGGATGGGCGATTCCCTTCCTTCATCTTGTCTTTGTCTACTGGAGACCTCAGGTATTCATCTATTTGCAATCAAAGAGAAATAAAGACAACTCTGAATGGTGGTAGCCTCCATTTGGCATCCCCTAGAACACAAGTACACAGGCCAAAATGTCCAATTACCAATTTCTATGAGAAATACACCTGCCAAAAGGACTGGAGTATTCACCACAACGGGACCATAGTGTTCTCTCCATAGGAGAGTTGGTTGCTTCCCACATGCAGCAGTGGGAACACACATCCTCCTTGTTGATTTTCAACTAATCCCTTTCCCTGTCACTAATGGCTCCATCCACTGTCTCATCATAGTCTTTCCTCAATCATGATGCATCAGAACTAGGTTGGCTTACTCAGTTCCCTAGAAATTCACCTGAGATAATCCTTCTTTTATGAGACACCCACCCCCACTCCCACCAGCCATCAAACCATTCCTTAGATATAACATTTCTATAAAATTTGATTCCATCCATTGCATTTTGATTATTTCTCAGGGTAATACCCCATTTGGATGTTCAGAGGTAGATACGTTTTGATTACCTATGAGTCTTTCCACAGGGCAGCAGGCATTTACTTAGAATTGCCACCTGCTTTATAATAACAGTTGTTTCTTGGTATCTGGAGGATTGGTTCCAGGACTCACATGAAAGTCCTCAGATGCTCAAGTACCATATGTAAAATGGTGTAGTATTTGCATAGAACCCACTTGTGTTCTCCCATATATTTTAAATCATCCCTAGATAAATTATAATACCTAATACAATGCAAACACTGTGTAAATAGCTGTTATGCAGTATTGTTTATGGAATAATAACAAGGAAAAAGGTCTGTGCCTGTTCAGGACAGGCACAATTGCTTTTCTAGTGTCTTCTATCTCAGCTAGGTATAGAACCCAAGGATATGGAGGGCTGTCTGTACTTCAGAGGCATTCAGAGGCTGTCTTTTTGGGGAAAGGTAAAATGGGGAAGGAAGGAGGAATGCACTTGTACCCACAAGGGGAAAACATACATGGAAGCTGGATCAGGGAGAGGAATGGAGGTGGTATCTCATTTTGAATACTGAGGGAAGTTTTCACTGACCTAGGAAAGTTGATTCAACAAAATACAAGAATTAGATGGAATTTAAAACTGTGTTTTGTTTTCTACTTTGCCACTTTTCTCTCCCTCTTCCTCCCTCTAGCTTGCATATTCTTGTTCTTAGTGTTGTAGACTGAGCGTATTTACCTTCTTCACTCAGAGAATTTATTGTTTTGTTTTAGATTCTGAAACACAGAACAAATTTTTAATTTTGGATTTAAAAATGTATTATCCTGATATTCTACTTCCTTACCTCTTTAAGCTGTTTTATTGTTATTATACCATTTTAAAAATTTTAAATGCATTGCTTTATGTGTGTTTTAACTTTTAAAGTAGTCTCAAAATTATTTTGTGGGTAACTAAGATAAGGTATAAATGAAAATAGTTACCTATTTCTTTGATAGTGTATTACACAGATACTCTGCTGCAGTATGCCAGGGTAAAGAGGCTATGGTGATTCTTGGAGGGGTGCTGCTAGACTACATTTTAATTCATGTATCCATCATTTATTCTGAAGAAATGTATATTAAATATCTACTCTCTGCCAACACCATGCTAAATATGAGAGATACAAAGACGAGTGTAACATTTGTGATATTGTGATTTATAACCTATCTATCATCTCTCTCTCTCTCTTTCATCTCTATAGAATTTCTTTACTTAGGATGCTTAATACTGTCAAAGTGAAAAGTGTCTTTGTGTATGCTAGTGAGATGACTGACGAGGGCTTGGGCTTTTAGAGAGGCTCCTGATGGAGGCTGGTTGCAAGGGGAACCGATCATGGATCAGAGGGTTGGATTCAGTTCCTCCCCCAACCTCAAGGGAGGGCAGAGGGACTGAGTGTTGAGAAGTTGTCCTTGGCCAATGATATAATCAGTCATGTCTATGTAACGAGTCTTCATAAAGGTCCAAAAGGATGGGGTTTACCAAACTTCCAGATAGCTGAACACGTGGAGGTTCCTGGAGGGTCATGCCCCCTTTTACTTGTCTTGCCCTATGAATCTCTTTCGTCTTCTATTTATCTTTATCCTTTGTCGTGTTTTATAATAAACCAGTAAACATAATAGTGTTCCCCTGAGTTCTGTGAGTAGCTCTAGAAAATTAATCCTGGGAGGCGAATACCCAGTTTATAGCCAACTGATTAGAAGATCAAAACAATCTGGGGCTATGATTGGCATCTGAAATGAGGATGGTCAGTCTTGTGGGACTGAACCCTTAATGTGTTATATATGACTAACTCCACGTAAGTAAGGCCAGAATCGAATTGAATTGGATAACATCCAACTGTCCACTGCAGAATTGATTGCTTGATGTATGTGTGTGGGTGGGTAGTGAGGAACCCCACATCGCATGTCAGAAGTGTTGTGTTGAGAGTAGGAGAAACACTTTGGATTGGCTTTTCCCATCTCACAACACCATTTACACCCTTTTAGAACTCATTGTCTTGGTTGATGTTTTTCAGAATGTAGTCTCTGAACTATAAGCAACAGTTTCATTTACAAATTTGCTAGAAATGCAAATTCTTGGGCTCCACCTTTCTAATTTCTACAGAATCAGAAACTCTAGGAGTGGAGAGAAGGTGGCAGTAATCTGGGTTTTAACTATCACTTCAAGTGATTTTATAATGCATGATCAAGTTGTAGAGTTGTAGATATCTGCTCCAGGGGACAATTAAAAAAAAAAAAAAAAGGAAAACGCAATTCTCTGTGATAAATACTAACAAGCTAGAGGTGTACTCCAGGTGCTATGGGACTTGGTAGAAATTACCTGGACATGGATTCACCACAAGAGAGGTGATATATTCACCGAGACTTGGAATTTATCGGTGAAACAAGGATGGAAAGGGAGTTAGTTGTAGGTGGAAGAAAGTCAAAATAAGTGAAAGAGCATGTTGGTTTGGGTCACCACAGGTAGTTCATGGTAGAGAGATTTTTAAAATGGAATTGGGTTGAAATAGATTGAGTCTCGGTTGAAGGGGAATAGTGGCGTTGATGTCTTAAACCTGTCTTCGATTTGGCTTGCATTTCTCTCCCTTGCAATATACAAAGATGAATGTAACATCTGTGGTATTCTGATTTGATTCTTTATAATGATATCACTGTGACCACATACATGTCTTCCCCTAAGGTTAGAAGAGGCAGTGATATCCTGCATTTCCTGTTATCTTAGAAGGCCTTGTAGTTTGATTCCATGGCTGGGCCATGGTTGGAAAGGTAGGCATGGATCCTTTATCTTTCCTGTATTTCTACAGTTGTTTTTGTTTTACTTTGACCTGTGGATGTTGGCCACAGATGACCCTTAGCAGGTTTGTATCCTGATCATTTCGTCTCTGTTACTGATTTATTAACTAGAACTCTGTTTTGTTTCAAGGGTTGCTCTAGGGTTTGAGAGCATACATCTTTATCAGTTTATTTTTAAGTATTGTTATTTCAGTTTATTTTTGGTATAATTTCAGAGCCTTGCTACAGTATGTTTCCCTTTCCCCTCTCCTGGCCTTTGTGCTATTATTAACACACATTTCTTTCTACCTACATTATAAACCACACAATGCATTGTTATTTCTTTGCTGGAAACAGTCGATTATTTTTAAGTTATTAAAAAAATCTGAAAAATAAGAAAATGTATTTCCCATTTCCCACACATTTTCCGTTTCTACGAGTCTACATTCTTTCGTGTAATATGAAATTTCCACTCAGTATCATTTCCTTCTGCTTAAAAAAGAAAACCTCCCCAAACATCCTTCAACATTGCTTAGGCTGGTCTGCTGCTGCTGAATTATTTCAAATATTGGTTGGCTGAAAAAGTCTTTTTTTTTGCCTTCATTACTTGAAGATATTTTTGTTGAATAGGCTTCATTATTTGCAGATATTTTTGTTGAATATAGATTTTTTTTTTCTGACAGCTTTTCTTTTCAGTATTTTAGTGATGTTACTCCATGGTCTTCTGATTTGCATAGTTTCTAATGAGAAGTTTGCATGCTTTTTTTCCTATGTATGTCAGATGTCTTTTTCTCTAGCGCTTTTGAAGACTTTTTCCTTTATCATTTGTCTGCAGCAATTTTACAATAATGTGTCTTGATATAATTTTCTTCATATCTTTTAGAACTTAAACTATGTTGAGATTTTTTTTTTTTTTTAATTAGTGGATTTATAGTTTTCACCAAATTTGGACATATTTTGGTCCTTTTTTTTTTCTTCAAGTATTTTCCTTCTATCTCCCTTTCTCTGCTTTTTTCCCTCACAGAACTACAGTTACACACACGTTAGATTGTATAGTTGCTATTAGCTCACAGCTCTCTTATGCATTTTCCAATTTTTCAGTCTCCCCATTGTTTTATTTTCATCGTCATTATGATGTTGCAAAAGTAATATGCATCAACAGAAGCCATACTTCAAAATTTAAGTTTAGACCTTTTCCTGAACTAGCAATATGCAACATGACCCTTTCTCTGAGATGCTGAGCAGTGACGTGAGCTGCAGTTGTCAGTCAGCCGTGTAGCTCGAAACTGTCAATTGTTTTTAAGTTAGCTACATTGTTAAGCTATAGTGTCTGGTAGCTTAGTTGGATGAGTTTATTGGAGCATAACTCCTGCATAAGCTAAGGAGCATCTATAGTATTCATCTCTAAAAAATTGATTTGGGGCTTTTCTCTTCCATGTCTCATTGCATTTATGTTTTCCTAATAAGTTTCTTTGTAATATCTATTTTAATATCCTTATGTGTTAATTCTACCATCTGTGCCTTTTTTTAGATCTATTTTATGTCATTTTTCATACTAGTTATATGTCATATTTCCTGCTTTGTTGCATTAATTGTCATTTTTAACTGGATGCTGAACAGTATAAATTTTATACCTTTGAATGCTGTGTTCCTTTGTAATTTCTAGATTTTGTTCTGAGGAGCAATTCAATCCTTCCAATCCTTGATTTTAAACTTATTTAGAACAGATCCAGGTTTAATTTTGTGCTACCCTTGAGGTATTAGCCTCTGAAACCTTCACTCAATACCACATATATTTTAAGGCCTTTACAACCTGGTTGGTGAAGATTATTCCCAGATCTGTGTGATCTCCAGGGATCAGTCTGATCTGTCTTTGCCATTTGGATGGTTCTTTCCCAGCTTCAGAATGTTTCCTTGCACATACACAGACAGATCAGTCCTTATCCAAATGCTCAAGGGAATGCTCTGTAGATTCTGGGATCTCTCTCTCTCTCTCTCTCTCTCTCTCTCTCTTTCTCTCTCTCTCTCTCTCTGTCTCCCCCCCAACCCCCGCGCACACACACACATTCTGAAGCTCCCCTCTCCCTGGTGTATTGTGCCTTGGGAATTCTAGCTACTTTGATTTTCCTGAACTCTGAATTCTATCTCCTCAACTCAGCCAAACAACCATATTCTGTTTGGACCTCCTGTTCTTGATCTTTAGCCAGGAACCTCTCTCAAAGCAATAAACTAAGGCAATTGAATGCCTCAGCTCACTTATTTCCCTTCTTTCAGAGATCAGTGTCTTGTGCTGACTATTACCCAAGAAATGAAAATTCGTAGGATATATATATTCTGCTTAGTTTTCTATTTCTTAAAGGGTAGAAGGGATCCTGTTAGTCCATCATGGTCAGATGATGTAGAAGCTTAGGAAGCAAAATGAGGAAGAATAAAAGAAGCATCCAGGGTCTTGGAGGGCATGATCCTAATGACCTAATTTATGTCCACTAAGTGCCAACTCCTGAAGGTTCCACGAATTCGTAATAGTACTACAGGCTTGGGACCAAACCTTCAACACATGGATCTTTGGGTTATATTCACGATCCAAACTGTAGCTGGGGGCTACCAAAGAAGAATAGTATTGAGCAATATTGGAGCTGGTGTTCATTTTGCAAACATGTTTTCAGAATCACTTATGAAGCAGGTGCAGCAAAAATATGTATCAAATTAATCTTATTCCATAAAATCAAATATCCAATAGTTTCATTAATCTAAACTTGAAGTAAAGCACCATATATATACTTGATAAATGGGCTTTAAGTTTGAGGGAAGAAGAAAAGGAACCAGGCAGCCAGGCTCAAAGGGGCTGCACTAACTGCAAAGAGATAGAGAAATTTTATTTTCCAGAACCTCTCAAGTGATACATGGACTAGATACAATTGAAAGGAAAGATTTTATAAATCACTTTGGTGGTGGGTGGGAGGTAAGACCCTAAAAGACGTGCCTGGACATCCCCAGATATTTTAGGGGCTTCTTTCTATGGAGGTGGGGTGGGCCTGCTGCAAAGGTTCTGCCCTCCTAGTGATGTACAGTGTGTGGGGTGGTGTTGCTTGATGTTCCCAGAAAGGCGATCCTGCCTCCCCAGGGGCTATGGGGAACATGAAACTAGGGGGTTACTAGTGTTTGCTGGGCAGTGGTCAGGGTGCTGGACCCCTGCAATGTGTGGGAAAGTGCATTATGAGGAATTCTTCCACCCAAATGCCCACAAAAATACTGATGAGTGAGAAGGAGATGCTGAATCTCATCAACTTTGGTCCCTGCTGTCTTGTGTGTGGTGCTTGGTCTCTCGCAAATCAATGTTGAATGTGTACTTTAAGAATATTGGCTGGAAGGAATGACAAATGACCTCTCTGAAGTTTTCTAAATTATTGCCTTGGGCAGACAACTTCCACATAACTTGGTCTTGCCTAATTATTACAGAAGGAGTGACTCAGGGGAGATCCTTTAGGTCCCTTGTAGCTTGGTGTTGCTACTGCTTTACAGCCAAGGGAAAAGAGGATATTCCTTTAGCATGTAGATTTAGACTCAATTCTGGAGTAAAAATCAGGATCACAATAAATATCATACTCCGTCTTCTCTCCCCAGCCTCTGCATTTCCTCTGTCACAGGAGAGATCTCTGAAATGGCTGCAGCTAAAACCTCTGAGGCCAACATATATGCCAAGAAGCTAAGGAGAGTCCTGTTATTAGTCCTGTGTATTAAGATAGGCCAAACATCTTCATGTGTTCCCACAATGTCAGAATTTATTGAATAACAATAAATTTACCAACTACACCCCTTTCAGTGGCTGCAGTTCACCAAGTACTCGTGAATTACTTAATAGTCATAAGCTGGATGCTATGCTTTGGATGTGAGGTGTCCCCCAAAAGCTCATGTGTGAGACAATGCAATGTGTGAGACAATGATTGGGTTGTGAGTCTTAACCCAATCAGTGAATTAATCCCCTGATAGGGATTAACTGAGTGGTTAATTCTCTGGCATGCCTTTTTGTGACTTAAATTTTCTTTCCTTGGAACACAAGAACCCAGGTTTAGAGTTTCAACTCCCTGGTTTCCTGTGACAATAAGGAACAGGAGAAACCATGCTGTGCTGAAGCCTGGGAGACCCAACTGGAGTTTGTCATTATGGCAGTCTTCCCGGGCTAGGCTCTTGATGAGTGACCATGGGATAGGGCCAGGGTGCCACCATGTCCAGTCCTGGGTTGCTCTTCCTTTTACGACTTTCAGATGAGGAGGTTTGTGGTCTGTTGTGTTACATAAGCTTTTGAGACTGGTTTTTCCGAGATGGGGTTGATATGCCCATGCTTCCATGTGCTTGAGATTAATTTGATAAGTTCACGGGTGGTCATTTTTATTAGCACAGTAATTTATCAGTTTGTGCCTTATGGTTGTGGTAGGCAGATGGCGATTGTTTACTTGTACAAACAAGGTACAGAATCATTTTACCTCAGCTCTTGTACTCAAAATGAAGTAACTCATGGCAAATTATTGCTTTGTAAAATGGAGGGACTCAGAGTTGGGAACAGCCTGAAAGCTGCTGTCCCATTCATCAAGAAGTAACTCAGAGCACAGTACCCACAAAGTCACAGAAAACCACCGCCCATCATAGTCCAAACTGCTGCTCCCTGCTGCTGCCTCAGACCATGTCTCCTGGACCTGTTTATCCCTCCATTGTGAGCCCAAACCCTCCTGTGTTGCCAGTGATACTTCTATAGGGAATACTCTGGGGTCATGAGTGCATTAAATCACATTGGAATATTTGCCAATCCAGGGGGACCCCTTCTCTCTGTATCAGTACTTCCAGTTGATCATGATTTGGGGAAAGGCTGTTCTTCCTGGTTTGCCCATAACCTCTTTGGGCTCAAAGTGGAACGAGTTCATGGAGCTGGGCAGAAGAACGAAATGAGGCTAGAGGCCCAGCGGTGCCCCTAACTGCCCACTAGCTATCATTGTCCCTGTACACAGGACTGCTTCCCCTGGGCTTGCTCTGTTCCAGTAGAACCCTTGTGTTGTCACATAAATAGGCACCTGGCAGCCTGTTCTAAAAATAGCCACACAAGCCCAGACTTGCCTGGAACTCTTGACAAACACAGGCTGCTGTTCATGGCCAGACCACTCAGGCCGAGGAGGGATTAACCAACATTTAAGGGCATTTTCTCCAGGACCTAATCACTCTCTGATGTGTTTTAGTTAGAGAGAGGTGATCCCTCAGGCCCCAGAGGACATTTCCATATGCAATGTCCTGGGAATACATTAGTTTATCTTGACCTGAAGGAGTTGCTGGTGTAACCCTCTCTCACATCTCTCAGGCACCCACCAGAAGATCAGTGAGCAGGATATTTAGGGTCCAGTTGAGTGCAAACTGCTTCTAGCTGTTACAGTCTCAAGGTTCTCTTGGGGGGTGGGGGTGGGGAAACCTTTATACTGTAAACCTGTACTAAATTTTGTAAATAACAAGGTTAATAAATTATATCTTTATTTGTTGCATCAAATGGGAAAAAAATGCTGTTTGCTCCTCATGGATTCAACCACCTGCAGATTCAAAAATATCTGGGGAAAAATTGTGTCTGTACTGAACATGGACAGATTTTTCTTCCTGCCATTATTCCTTAAATAGCACGGCATAAAAAATATTTATATGGCTTTTGTATTGTATTAGGCATTATAAATAATCTAGAGATAATTTGAAGTACACAGGAAGATTGTGTAGATTTTATGCACTTATTATACCATTTAAAATAAGGAAATTGGGCATCTGAGGGTTTGGTATCTGTAGTGGGGTGGTTCAGGAACCAATGTCCCAATGGATACCAAGCAATGAGTGAAAATTCACCCAGCCAGAACCTCAGCTCAAACACTCACAAAGGGCCTCTCCATCTGCAGCCTGCTCTGTAACCCTACCTAGAAGGCCCTGTGCCGAAGACAATGGAAAGATTCATTGAGATTGGCTGAGCCACAGTCTTTGAAAAGTTTACCTCATACCCAAATTTGCTCCAGACCCATGGCAAGTTGAGTAACCTCAATCCACTCTGGTTAAGAATAAAAACTATCTACCTTGTAAGTTGTTGTGAGGTTTAAACAAGTTTTTGCATGAAAAGCACTTAGAGTGTGTTGTAAGTGCTTAACATATTTCCAGTTCCTTCTCTCTGATGCTCAGTTATCTTATCTCTGTGGTGAAAGAAGTACTCATGGTCTAGTCTGCTTTGCTAACTTTGTGTCTGTAGGGGTTCTTCTGCAGAGATGTCACTAAAGGAAGTTCCTGGAGAGGAGGTCTGCAACTCAGGACATATGGGGTTTTTGACAAATGTTGCAGAAATGAATTTATGGACATATAAGTTAGATGTAAAAATGGAGATTTATTTAGGAAAGCAGAGATATATTCAAGGGAGAATGTGGCTTATCTGGAGAGTGAGAGGCTCTTCTGAGGGAAGGTAAGGGGCACACATTCAAGGGAATGCAGAGCCTCTCGAGTGAGTGGCAGGGTGCTAATAGGTATAGAGGCAGAGTAGCTAGGACTGAACTGGGGGTGGAGTCAGGGTGGAGTTTTAGGATTTCACACTGTTTTCCCTGCGCTTATAGTGCCATCACGTCACCTTTTGTAGGTGAGGACTTGGGTCAAGGACACAGCTTGGGCTACTCACAATTGCTTGTTTAGAATTCTAAGGTTCATGGGTATTTCCTCAATTCCAATGGTTTATGGGCCCTTTTCTTTTGAGAGTCAGTATTTTATTTTCTAACCATTCCCGATTCCTATCCCAGAGATATCTGCCAGGACTTCTGCTTCTGGATTCTGTGCCCTAATTGTTAACCTTAGCCATTGCTCACAGTAAAATTTGGAACTATTAAATCTGTTCTGATTTCTAAGGAAGGCTTTGCCTTGCTTGAATGTGAGCTTTCACATGTTAGAGGTGCCCTTGGAAACTGTGCCTCAGCGTCTCTCATCTGTGCCCATATCTGAGACTGTTTCTTTTGCCGTGATCAGAAGTTTCTGCTCTGAGGGCCTCTACCTATTTCTGGGAACTCCTGTTAAGGTGACAGAAGGGGTGAAGGGTAGAGGACCAAAGTAATTCTTTCCCAATTGGTGTTGGAACTGAAAACAAGGTTCCCACTCTCTGGAATCTATATAGCATGGTCTTTTCTGTGCAAAAGCACTGAATATCTACCAAGACAGCAGAACTCCCAGGTCATATTGTTCAATCATGTCAGGCCCATAGCCATGTAGGTTACATTTCCATCCAAGAGGGAAATGGGGCAGAGATCCCAGAGATGAATGTTTCCTTGGATGTCTCCCTTCTCTGAGAACATTTAGTCATTATTTTTTTCTATAAGATGAGGGAGCCACAAGATGGAGCCTGCTTGGATCCCTGAGTCACTACATGGAAGGGAGCTGCCTTGGAGAGTCACTGGACTCCCAAAAGACTTCTTATGAGTGAGAAATACATTTATTTTTACATGTTAAGTAGCCCAACTCTTCTAATATGAATAGTAATACCACTGTCCCAGGCACTTTATATCTATTATCTCATTTAATTTTTGCAATAACACTGTGAAGTAGGTACAATTAACATGTCCATTGCACAGACAGGGAAACTGAGACTGAGAATAATTTTTAAAGTGCCAAGGAATGCAGCAAGATTATAAGTGCAAAGGGGAGGGGGTGGAGCACAGCATCACCAGATAGACCCTTAAGGGACTTCTTATTATTGGTCCTACTCCTGCTGGGGTAGACCCAGCAGGTATCATTAACCAGGGATGAAGCCTTTGATGTTGAGGGTGAAGGGATTCCCCTCCAGCCCTCACCCCAGTGTATCCTTACAGTTTCTTTTCTATCATCTCCCACATGGATTCCAAGCACCAAGCCTCTGAGGTCATATCTGCTTGTTCTGCATAGAATGACCTCTTAGTCACCTGCCTCTTGATGGAGTAGGGAGGCTGAGCTGGTCTCCAGTGCAGGGACTGGGAGCCAGGGATGAGTAGTGATCTGGGTGAGGAGCCCCAACACAGAGTTTTCTGTTTTGGGATTTGCTGGTCCTGGAGCTCCCCTCTATTCTTATATTATTTTCTTTAAGGACTTATCTCACCCACCCACTCCCACGCCAATAAGGGGCAAGGGAGGTGCGCAGCTTGAGGTAAGATTGCATCCTGCTCCCCATCGTTGCAAGAAGCGCCAATCTGGCCTCCCTCCAGGAGAGGGCGCTCCCTGCTCCTCACCAGTAAGGCCTTGGCCTCTTCTGCCAGCTGCCTTGGCCAAACTATTCAATCTGAGAGCGGGGCAGGGGAATACTTTTTATGAGAAGAGCCTTTTTTTTTTTTTTTTCATTGGTTGCACCACAGCTCTGATAATAATCATATTTTTGGATTTATTTCATTTAAACTAATTGACCCTAACCATTTGCTTCACAGAAATCAAATAATGATATTTTAAAACCCTAAAATTTACACCTCCAGAGTTGCTCACAGCCTCAGTATCTTCTCCAGTCCTAAAAAATCGTTAGACTCAGAAAGAAAAGAAGAAAAAATGAAAGGAAAGTCATAGACACGTGCTTAATTTACTTCTCAATTTTACATAAATTCTTCTGCTGGGATTAGGGAAACCCACAATTAGGTGGCAAGGGCCCTTGACATTTCCTTGAGTATCCACAGTCTTTTTAATAGCAAGAGTGAACCCTGGAGGTGGGGTGGAAGAAGGGTGCCCCTTTTGGAAGAAGGCGCAGCATGTTCATCACCATTCAACAGTATCAAACCTGATGATTACCATTCGTCTCTCTCTTCTGTTATTAACAAACACGGATATGCAAATAGCAGAGGGGAGAGAAATGTGTGGAAAGTGTATTTGGAGTCAGTGTAGACACTGAGGGAGGCTCCCTTTGCCAAAGTGAGGGTTCTGATGAGGGCAACAAGTTCAGCTGCTGATGGGTGTATTGTTGGGGAGGAGAGCCACTTCCACAGCCGAGGTTAGAGAGACTTGGCATACCCTGCCTGAGGAACTCCCTCCTGGAGGAAGCAGGAGCCATCTGTGAACCCTGTGTATGTTGCCTGGAGCAAGGGGCCTTCCTGTCTGTGGGAGGGATGTGGAAGATGTTCCTCCAGAGGTTCAATGCATGAATGGGTAAGAGGAGAAGAGGTGGAAGAGTCCTGAGGGTTTAAAGGTGAGCATGTATGGAAAGTAAAACTGGGATCTCCCACCAGGGAAACCTGTAGAGATAAAAGGCAACAGGAGGGTAAGGAATGAAAGCCCTTGTAGGTGAGGAGTTCCTTTAGGTGATGGGGAGCCAGGATGGTGAGTGGGGCCCCAAAGGTGAGTTTCCTTGATTTGTTAACGAGTCGAGAGGCTAAGGCCAATGTTCATGAGCAAGGGGCCTATCCCTGAACAGTAGGGTCAAAGCCTTTTGATAGATAAGTCACAGGGGCAAAGGTTGCCCAGCATGTGTCCGAGGACCCTAGAGCAAATCCCTGCTTTTCAGCCACATAAAGGTAAATGGGTGTGTGAGACCAGGGAGATGGAGAGCAGGGCCTGGAGGAGGGCCTGCTGGAGCCTGGTGAAGGGCTCTGTAGCAGAGGGCAATAGGGGTTCAGAGAGTGGGTCCCGGGCCACATCATATAGAGGCTTAGCCAATAGAGAGTAGTTAGGAATCCAAGCTCTGAGGAATCCTGCCATACCTAGAAAGGAGAGAATTTCTTCCTTAGTAGAGGGCATTGGTATATTAGCGATAAGGCCCTTTCTATCAACCTAATGGCTTTGTGTGTAGGGGTCAGGAGGAGGCCTACATATGTTACCATTGTCAAGGAAGCTGTTCCTTGGGTGGAAAAACCTTATAGCCATGGGCAGAAAGGAAGTGAAGAAGTTTACAGGTGTCCTGATGACTGGCCTCCAAGGAGGGTCTACAAAGAAGGAGGTCATCAACATACTGGAGCACCACAGACTGAGTGAGATGTACGGATGCTAGGTCCTTAGCCAAGGCCTGTCTGAACATAGAAGGGCTGTCTAGGATCCCGTCGAGGAGAACTGTCCACGTCAGCTGAGTGGAGTTATATGACTCAGGGTCTGTCCATGTAAAGGCGAAAATGTCTTGAGAGTCAGAATGGAGGGGAATAGAGAAGAAGGTATCTTTCAGGTCTAACACTGAAAGATGTAAGAGGTCCCGGAAGGAATGGTGGAGAGAAGGATATCAGGATTGGTTACCATGGGATGGATTGGGATGACCTCAGAGTTGATGGAACAAAGATCTTGGACCAAGCAGTAGGAACCACTGGGCTTTTTTACTGCCAAGATGGGGGTGTTATAAGGGGAATGAGTCGGTCTAAGGAATCCCTTTTGCAAGAGGTCTTGAATGATAGGCTGTAAGTCTAGGAGTTTTTGTTGGGAGGATGGTATTGTGATTGGGCCCGAAAATGGAGGGGGTTTTTGAGATGGAAGTGAATGGGCTCATGATGTGAGGCGATAGAAGGACTTGAAACATCCCAGACAGTAGGTCCACCTCTGAAGGGGGTAACGGGAGGCACTGGCAGATGGAATAGGGGATGGTCCTAAGGTCAGGGTGAGGATCAGGCAGGCGAGTCTGAATGGAAGCACAGATGAGGGGAGAAGAAAAGTGTGGCTCCCAACTGTGTGAGGATGTCCCTTCCCATAAGGGGAACAGGACACTGTGGAATGACCAAAAAGAAGTGGGTAAAAAATCAGAGTCAAAAGTGCAAACAAGACGAGGTGTGTGTCAGGGTTGGTAAGGTTCACCCTCTACCCCAACACAGAACGAGTCGTAGGCCCCCAGAACTCCTTGAGGACTAACCATGTAGCCCGGGTGTCTAGGAGGAAGGGGACAGGCCCACTCGAAATACAGAGTTACCCTGGGTTCCCGTGGAGTGATGGGGGGAACTCTGGGAGGAAAAGTAGGTCATTAGTAGTTGTCTCCCACCTGGAGTCTGGGGGTCCAGGTTGGTATATTGTAATGCAGCCTTGGTCAGGAGGTCTAAATATGCTGAAGGGTTTCATTCTTATCTTGGATGGCTTCCTGGAGCTTTTCATAATTGATAGCCTTATGGGCTGCCTGGAGTCAAGTAGTGAATTGGTCTCTACTAGTTACTCCTCCAGGCGAATTATAATCCCAATTGGGGTCCCGATCAGTGCCAATCAGATGGGCAAGGGAGGTCTGATGTGTCTCATCCGCATAATTTCCAGCTTGCTTCCAAACTCTCCTGCATTCCTCTGGCAGAGGGAGTTAGACCAGATCATATGGACATTGTGGAAGGTCAAATCATATGATTGAGTCAGATATCGAAACTCTTTGATGTATGTGGTGAGACGTGAAGTATCGGACCCAAGATACTTTTCTATCTATGAAAGATCTAATAGAGAGAAAGGCACATGAACCTGGATTACACCATTTACCTCAGCCACTTCGCGTAGAGGACACAGAGATGCAGGCTGGGCAGCGGCAGTCTGTGAGAGTGTGGCAGTAGGAGAGCAGGGCAGAGGGACCAAGGGGGCAAATGTCATAAACTTCTTTATAGCTGAGTAATATTCCATTGTGTATATGTACCACAAATAATTTCTTTATTCATTCATCTGTTGATGGACATATGGGTTGGTTCCATAGCTTAGCCATTATGAATTGTGCTGCTGTAAACACTGATGTGGCTCACATTCAGATCTTTAAAAAGATCTACCTGAAGATATAGCCAGAGTAAACATAAAGATAGAACTATGAAACTAGTGTCCAAAAATTTTGTCCCAAATAAAAAACTTACACTTTTCTTTCCAGAATTATTAAATAACATGTCACATACACTTGGTCTGGAAAAATAAAAGTAACTGAAAATATAACAGGTGTGAAAGTCACAGAAAACAATGTAACACTCAAGGCCATATGACACATGAAGAAATTCTTCACTCACCCAGAGCACACATTTTCTGCCTTAAGCAGAACAGTTGGAATCATCAGATGTTAGTAATTAACATTGTCTTTTTGTTATTGAAAGACTGAGGCTTACAATGAATTCAGCCATAGCTTTCACTTAGAATACTTTCTAAGCAGATATATATTGATTTAAAGTTAGAAAAAAAGCTATCCAAATAAAGAGAATATATTTTTTGTTTCCATAGATACGTTTTAAAGTAAAGATTACCTTGAAGGGCCTATTTCAATCCCTCTGGATGATATTCAAGAAGGACAAGTGTTGCTGATGAGCAAGTGCATCTAGAACCCTTGTACCATTTAACCATGGGCCTGCAGTGGGACCCTCTCATTTTGTTTGTCTTTGTTCAGGAACATTTGATTGTCAGGAATTGTAAAACCATGCTAGAATTGTGCTAATATTTTTTTATTTCCCACCGCACATGTGCACGCGCGCGCACGCACACACCCACACCCACATCCACACATGCACTGGCAAAGTACCCTCTAGCATTAGATTGAATGCAGAATAGAGTGGTAGATTCTCTAAGTCAACTGAGCTCAGTCTGAACTACAAAGGGCCTTCAATGGCACCAGGACCTTCCTTGTTCTCATCTGCATCTCCCTGTCCACCTTTGTTGTTCCCTCCCTTCCTCCACTTAAACTATTAATCTCTGTATGGGAGGAAAATTACTTCCTTTTACTTTCCAAGGTTTTTTCTTCTACAAATTGAATTGACATAAGACAGTCTAAAAAACGGTTTAAAAAATGGCGTAATACTCACAGGAGTCCCGCAAAAATATGAGACTCAAAGTGGCCAGATAGTTGAGACTCATGTCTCATCCTGAATAGAAAAGGAATAGAGGTTTGGGGGTTCTAGAGGTGGTGCAGGCAAATTATGGGAGGGCAGAGAAAGGAAATGCACGGTGAATAGGCTTGTCTTATGCAGATAAGAATCTCTCAGGTGTTAAAAATCATGAGGGTAGCCTTCTTCCTGGTACCGATGCTAGATTTCCTTTACAGAAGGGAAAATTTGTAGACAGCTGAAGGGAAGAAAGGATTTCCTGCATTGGCTGTTTCTCCATTTCTTTTAGCCCCCAATAATCAATATGTCAAAGCAGCATATTTTGGGGTAACATGTTTTGAACCCTTTCATTTCTAACCAATAGCCAGAGCCCCAAACTCTTACCTTTCTGGGCATTCCTGTGTTCTCCTGCCTAGGACACACTTCCCATCTGTCTCATGGCTTCACTCAGGAGAGGTCTATACATCCTCCAGGAAGCCATTCCAATTTTGTTTATTCAAACACCATGATAAGCACCAAGTGTTCCCAGGGCACTTGATATATATTGCTCATAGCACCTACCACACAGACTGCCCTGTCTCTGCCTTCCCATAATAGACGGCAGGCACTTAACACAAGCTGAATATAAAGTGAGTAAAGGAGTGAATGAATGAACGTTCCCCTGCCGCCACCCAAATCCCTCAACTGCTGGAGAGGATGCTCCACAGTCTTTAGCACTCTCAGTGCATTTTGTTCTCATATCTGTAGGGCTGGTTTTAGGGTTAAGACTCACATTATTCATTTTCATTTGAACCGTCGTTACAGATGATTTATGTCTCTTTATATTCAGTATTCCTTTAAACAACAATACACTCAAGATACGGTGGAAATAGCTGAGAGACGTGAGAAGGCATGGGTGACCCTCAAGATTCTTGGCTTCTAGCCTCATCTTCACAGTTTAGGGAAAAAAAGATTTCTTTTCTCATTCATCACTAGGTTTATAGATGAAACCTCTATAATGAAAGATTAACAAGAGAAAAGCACACACATTTAATGTAAGTTTTAGGTGACAGAGAGAACTTTGGACTTTCCCTCTGAAGTTTCGGTAATTAAGTCTGTTGAAATAAATTGACAATAGAGGGATAAAAGAAAAGCCATACAGAATGGTCAGTGTTCACATGTCCATGCAAAATATGAAACTCAAGAGCCAGATGGTTGAAGCTTAAACACCCTCTTCACAGGGAGAGCTATGTACTGTACTCAATGGTAGAGGGGTAGTATTATTTTTAGGGGAGAGAATGATCTCAGAGGACAGTGGCCTGGGACAGAAGTCCTCTGGGCTCTGGGTATGGTGCTTGATTTTCAGTCTCTTACTCTTTCTATGAGTTTAATCTTCCCTAGTTAAGAAACTTTCAGTAAGAAGATTGAGGGCAAATTTCTTCCTCTTTGGTGGGTCTGGTCTTTTGGTAGGTAGGAGACATCAGATAAAGTCCCTTCCTGAGTTTTGGAAGAGAAAGAGGATTGAGAGCTAGGGGTGAGGTGGGGAGATCAGAAAGACATTGAAGCTGCCTTAGTTTAGCTGTCAGAGTGCTGTAGTCTGGGGTATTGTTTTCTGGACCCTCAAAGTGGCCTGGGAGCCTTCAGAAACGAAGACTTCAAAAACAGGGAAACCAGTGTACTTCCATAATGAGGTTTGATGAACAGTGGACAGTTAGGCAGAGGTATGATTCCTGGCCTAATTAGATCATAAACTTGGGGGAGCTAAGCAAGGTCTGTTTGCTCAGATTCTTACCCTGACTCTGCGTCTTCAAGGTTAAGGGTGCTGTTTTCCTCTGAGGGTCTTTCTCACATGAGAGGAAGGTCAGAGAATTCCTTTATGGCCTACTTCAGGCAAGAAGGGCCAGAGAAGGTTTAGTGACCTCCCAGTTTCTCTTGGTTACTCAATGCCAACGTGCCATGTTTGAGGTAGCATGTCCTGAATACCATCAGTGACAAACTAACTGTGTGACCATGGTCAAGAAACTACCCACCCTTATATTTCATTTGATGTCACTTATTCAAAAAATAATTAAGTGTAGGAATGCCTACTCTGTGTGGGTCTTGGGTCACAAAGATGAGCAATACTCACGTTCACCAGGAGGAGGGGAACAGGGACATACATGAAAGCTAGTGGTTGTGCTTTGTTTTGCTAAGTACTGTGATGGAGGTGGTAAATGGAATTGCTTGACCAAAGCAATTATCTTAAAAATATTTACCTTAAGTTTGAACTAAAGGTTCTCAATATTTAGTGAACTGCAGCCTATTTTGATGTATAAACAGACTGTAACCTACAAGTAGCTGAATCTCAGCCACTCACAAGCAGCCGACTGTTCAAACATATTCAAATAAGACAGACACAAGTTATAACCAACCTGGCTATCTCTACCTCACTTCTGTTTCTGTCACTTCCTTTTCTCTGGCTATCAATGTAAACTGCTCAGGTGGTGGAATGGACATTCTGAACCATTTTGGGTCCAAACTATGGCTAGATTTAGAATGGCCACTAAAGCCAATTAATTTATGCCAATATAACTTTGTGGCAATTCTCTCTTTTATCAGACATATACAGAGTTCTCAGGGAGGAGGAGAGATGGGCTGCTCAGGTCGGCTCTGGCAGGGTGCTAAGGAAGCTTCCACAAAGGGGCACAACATTCATATCTCAGGATAAGGAGGTGTCATCCAGATTGGAGAAGGGAGATGCCAGACATCCCAGCATGGTTGATTCACTCCAGCCTGGTAGATTCCATGAGAAAGGACAAGAGGCAGGAAGCACCTCTCACACAAAGGTGGAGTGAATTAAAAGATGTGACTGATATTTCCCGAAAAACATCCCAACAATGGCACACTGCCCCGAGGACTTGGCACAGATTTGCTAATCTGATAACAGCTGGGAAGTAGGTGGAGAGTGGAAGCCTCATGAGGGAGTCAGTTGAGGTCTAGTCGGTAGGAAAAGAAGACCGAGGAGATGCCATGAACATCCTGTTATGATTTAGGTATGAGTTGTCCCCCAAGAGCTCAGGTGTGAGACAATGCAAGAATGTTTAGAGGAGAAATGAGTGAATTTTGAGAGTATACCCTGATAGTGGGTTAATTCACTGATACGGATGAACTGGGTGGTAGCTGTAAGCAGGTGACCAGAAGAAGTAATCCCTGGGGATAACTTTGGGATTTATATTTTGACCCCACAAGTGAAGTTCTCTCTCTGCTTCCTGATAGTCATATTCTGAGCTGACTTCTTCCACCATATTCTTCCACCATGATGTTTTGCCTCAGCTTGGGCCCAGAGCTATGGAGTCAACTGACCACTCATTGAGCCTCTGAAACTGTGAACCAAGATAAACTTTTCTTCCTCTAAGTTGCTCTTGTTGGGTCCTGGGGTCATAATGATGCATGGTTGATTAAGACAGGTCTGGAGTTAGGTAGGTGTTACACCACAGGGAAGGGATGGTACGTGGAAAGACGGGCTCAGGACAAAGCTGCGAGTGCTGCAGGCCCGTCAGATATGGATGAGCTGCTCTCAAACTCTGGCTTGGTTTCCTGGGATTAGTGCTTCCCTCTTCATATTTGTGCTTTGCATTTGCCAATCCTTTTAATGTTTTGCTGCATTATTCATGTGCACAGAATTCCTTGGAGAGCAGAAGCAGTGTCTCCAGATCTTGGTAACCCAGAACTTCTTCAGTCCTTGAACACAAGGTCCCATGCTCGGTGCTTGCCCTCTGATGAGCAATAAGGTCAATTACCTGCAGCATGAACACAGCAGCCCACCTGAAATGTAAATGAAACCCCATAAGTAGACTCATTTCTGGAAGGGAAAACATCATGATTTTATTTAATAACATACTTCAGGCTGGAAGAGCAGATTTTGAATCTGTCTTCCCTGGAAGCTCTACAGATTCCATTGAAAATTTTCCCCACCCTTCTCAGAATTAGAATAGAATTATTGTGCTGGAAGAATCTTAGGGACAGGATAGTCCTGAACACCAGGGTGATACTTTTTGTTTGTGTGCCTATGAGCAGTGCACTCTCTAATTTTCCAAAGACACAGTAGTCAGTGTTTTTACAAATTATACACAATATGGTACGTGGAAAGATGTACCATATTGTGTATGGAATATGTAATCTATGTGAAAAAAAATGAAATGCATACTGTCACCATCTCTTGACATTAAAAGGGTGAGAATATTGTTATAAGCACTAGACAACAGGAAAGCTGTCTTGTATTGTTTCTCATATCAGTGCAATTTGCAAGTTAATCTGAAAAATAGCATCCTCTTGAAATGCGAATACCTAATTAGAATATTTAAAGAAGAATTTCTTTAACTTTAAAATTCTGATAATGGTCTTTTCTAGCCTCCAGACAATTTATTTGAATTGTAAAATATTAACAGACTGTGGTGAGCAAAAAAGATAATATAATTTGCTGCTAATCAATTTTTCTTAAATATTAAATGTGCATAAAGTATGTTTTTAAAACACACACATTTCATACAAATTATCTCCAGAAAGATAATTAAATTAGATGGCAACTGTGACAAATTCTTTTCCTCAGAAGAATCTAGTTGCCATTAACAAGATTGCTCTCTTAATATACAGATCGCATTAATCAAATTGATATGACATTTATAGATAAATGGCTTCTGACTTTTCATCATTGACATTGTTTATTATTTTTATTATGACTATCAAGAATAAATATTTACAGTGTGTTCGTCAGATTTCCATCACTATGATACAATACCTGAGATAATTAACTTACAAAGAGAAAAGGGTTATTTTGGCTATGGTCTTAGGGTTTCCATCCATGATTGTACAAACCCACTGCTTTTAGGCCTCTGGTGGGGATGCCAGATGGCACTGGTGGGAAGCACATGGCAAAACAGAACTGCTCACCTTACGGCCAGAGAGGAAGGAGAAGGGGCTGAGTTGCTATAATCTCCTTCAGGGACACATGCCTGATGGCCTAATGACCTCTTGCTGCCCTCCACCTCCTATAGGTTCCACCACCTCCCAATAGTGCCACCCTGAGGATGAAGCTTTTAATACAGGAGCCTTTGGGGGACCTTCAATGTCTAAGCCATAGTTGGACAGTCAGCACGAGATATGGCAAAATGTTAAAAAATTATTATAAAAGAGTTTTAAATGAAATCATAGATGAAAAGATCACTTAGCTTAGCTTATTGTGTGCACATGTGAGAAGAGCTCTAGGCTGGCCCACCACTCCAAGTTAGTCCCAAACCTTTGGTGACAGGCAAAAAGCCAGCTTTACCCATCCCCATGAGTCTTGAGGAAACTCGTTCCCAGAGGCAGTGGGGTGGGGGGAATAGAGACCTGTCCATCTAGCAGCACACCCGTATTCATTCAGTCCCCACTATGGCCAGGCATTTGTCCAGGTCCTAGAAAGAGGGGCTGCATCTTAGCTCCTTGCTGCACCCCACTTTAGTGGGGGCAGAAATAAGTGGAAGGTGGGAAGCTCTTTGGGGGAATGAGAGGGGGCTGAGCACTCACAGGAACAAGTGCCTTCCCCAGGGTTAGAAGGCCCAAGGAGGCTTCCAGGAGAAGGTGCAATCTAAACTAAGAGCCGAGGATGAACTGAGCTTAGCTGGCCAAGGACCAGGAGAAGGTATCCCAGGTAGCAGGAACAGCCCGAGCAAAGGCCTGACAGTAAAATTCTGCTAAACAACTGGGTGAAGGAGCCCTGGCAAATGCCTACCTTCACCCAGATACCACGCCCTGTGTTTGTTCCAAGCCCTCTGCTTTGGGTGTCTGCAGGACAAGTCTTGAAGGAGCTCTTCTGAAACTCTTCCAAAGAAACACCCCCAAATAGTGACAGCCATATTTCAGAACAAGATGGATTGAATGGAAGTTGGGGTAATCCCTTAGGTTGAATAAGCATATTTTTATACAAACAGAGATGGTAGCTTCCAAAACTGTGTGTTTCTATCCTAAAGTGGTAGCTGGGTCTGTGACCCAAGAAAGGTCAGGAGCCAGGAAGAGCAGACCCAGCAAGTCATGGAGGAAATCACTGCCCTGGATGTGCACACCCACACTGCCTGCCCAGACAGCAGACAATCCAATTGAGGCAGGGAACTTTCCTAACTTTGTTATGACAGCCTTTCAAAGCCATCATATTCGGTTACATGAAGCTGACCAGGAGGCTAATGCAATCATATGGCTTGCTGAACAGCTAATGAAATCACAGTAAAAGCATTCAATGACCACAATCAATTATTAACGTAAAATCTAATTTAGTAACAAGGAATAATATCATTGTGTTCATATCTTTCTAAGTGATGTATTGCTCTTTGCAGTCAACAAACATTTATTGAGTACCTACTATTTGCCACATAAGATGCTGAACATGGGGGATATAAAAATAAACAAGTCACAGACAGTCCCAGACCTCAGTGAGTAAACAAACAGCTTAGGAAGAAAAAATTGTCTTCTAGCCACGTTTTCTCTTTTCTTTCCTTCTGATGGCCTATTTCTTATATGTTCTTTTCCATCCATCATTTGCCTAGAAATCTTCCCTTATTCTCATAGAATCATACCATTTTATGGCCTAACAGTCCCTTAGAGAACATACAATTTTCAAACTGTTTGGGTCCTAAAGTTTCTTGTAGTGTCTTATGGGTTTTCTGTTGTTGATTCATTGATGGTTCTAGGCTCATTCAGTCCTCCATCTGACAAAGGTAGAGATCATCTATTTATTGTAGCCACAGCATGAGGTATTGAAGATGTGGCATGGAGATGTGGATGCTCACAGAGGTCTCTGCCCACAAGGCATCGAGAATCCATGGGGCAAGGGGGTTGGAAAGTCACATGACAGTGTAACCCTCACAGTTGGGACATGCATCAAGGGAAGACACACCACCCATGAGCAGGTCTATTAAGTACAGGATCAGACCCAATCAGAAGGTTCAGGAAAGGCTGCTCTGGAGAAAGTGGGGATTGACAAGAGGTGGAAAGGACAAAGGTGTGTTAGAAGAGATGAGAGGGGAAGGCCTTTAGGGGCGGTCCATGCAAATGGCTGGAGACTGGAGAGGATGGTATCTTCTAGAGAAAAAAGAGGGCTGTGGGATGGAGCCTAAGTGAGGTAGAGTGTGGAGCAAAATGGAGTGCAGGGTGCAGGTCCATGATCTCACCGCTCTGAGCAATGGGAAGACACAGATAAGGGCTTTATGCGGAGGAGCATAGGGCTGGTGCACCCACATTGTCTCCAAGAAGCTGTCACTGACTGCAGTGTGGAGAATGTCCTGGAGTCCCCTGCCCCCCCCCCCCCAGGCCAGCCAGGCAGCTATAGGAAGGCGTTTGGGAAGACACAGTGCTACCTGGACACAGGTGGAGATGCAGCTATAAATGGCATGGGTAGCACCGTGACTCTCAAGGTGCAAGAAATCCTCCATTTCTTTCTTTCAAAACCACCCTGTATTCTGTTTCAAGAGACCACTCACCACCAGGAACAAGTCACAACTTGGAGCCGGCTGCTAGATTGCTGTGGCTCCCTCCCCATCCCTTGGGGCACTGCAGGGCTTACCCAGGTAGGAATCATTGGCAGGGTATAATTAAGTGTTTCCTCTGATTTCGGTCTATTTTCACCTAGAGAAGACAGTATAACTGTGTCTATTGCTTGATTCTAATGCGAATTTGAATTTGCTTGACCCACAATGCCTGCCATCTGTCCTTGTCACAACCGGTGACTTCAGGCTCTACCATTGGGAAATATTTATTTAGACTTTTTTGGACCATAGAAATTGTTTGTAGAGCACAGTCTTTTAAATACTAGTTATTCAGTTGATATAAAATGTTACTGCTGCCACCAAAGGAGGGCATCCCCTTACCTGTTTAAAATGACTCCAAATACCCCACCTGCAAATGTAAGTGCAGTTTCTTCTCTGCATCAAGGGTTCGTAGTCAGCAGCTTGCTGTGCTCTAGGATGTTTTTTAGCCTCCACAGGCCATTTGAAGATGGAAAAACTCTACTATTGGGTCAGCTCTCCCCAGTGTTGACATATGTAGGGGCCCTCACCAGGGTTCCCAAGATGGAGGCCCAAACTCTGCACCCTAGAAGTCTCTGGAGCTTTTACCCATCTTCAGCCACCACCTTATACACAGGAAGGTCTCCACGTCTCTGGATCTTACAAATGCACCTCACTTCCTAAGCACCCGCACCCCTTCCCCTTGCAGAACCCCTTCTTGCCCTCGTGGGTCTGTTCTCTTAATCAGCTTTGATCTTTTAAATAAAAAGCTGTGTGTATTCAGCTGAGAAATTTTTGGGGTGACCTACTTCCACTTGCCTGCAACAGGAAGATGTCACCAACTTTCCCTAGGGCAAAGGAGCCCACAGCTCTAGAACCCCAGGATCTGGCTGCCCGCCACATTGGGATAAGAGGAAAAGAATGCCTTTTACTACCGCTGACAAGTCTGCACATCAGCAACAGAAAAGATAAGGTACTAATTAGCAGTAATTAATTAGTCCATACTGCCTGGCTCCATAATGCCTGTCTCCCTCCCCTTGAGGATGATATCTGGGGTTCAGGCAGTTCCTGTGATCACAGAGCTTATTGCCCATACTGGGGAGGTGCTGATCCCACGCACAGCTATCTCCTGAGGGGTTTCTCACCCAGAAGCAGCACCTGACCCCACCTGTGTATAAGTTGATGGGTCCAAGGATGTACGTCAGAGGAGCCACCACATGTATGGATTCTGCCTTGAACAGTACACTTGGCCCAGAGGGTGATGGGGCCAGAAAGCATTCTCTGGCTGGGAATGCAACAGCCTGGGGAAAGACATCTTTTCTGAATTTGTTTACCCAGAGGCAGACCTTATCAATTACAAAGATTGTTCTGAAGGGAGTCATTTTTTCTCCCAATGTGTGTAAGTCTCTGCAGGTAGTAGCATGGGTCCTGGGCATCTGACCCAGACAATTGGACAGTTACTCCAAAACCCCACCAAAACAGACCCTCCATACAGGACAAGGACCAACTCAGCTGGACAGAGGAACTTAGAGAGTTAGAATGTCAGGGTAATGTTTCTCAATGGGGTTATAATTCATTATAAATTTAAGATATTGTCAGTATAAAATGCATGTTCTAATTTAAAGCATTTTTCTTTTGAGGTATTAAGGATTGAACCCAAGGTATTCAACCAATGAGCTACACCCCCATTAATTCCTTTTTTTTTTTTTAATTTTGAGACAGGGTCTCACTAAGTTGTCCAGCCTCTCCTTGAACTTGCAATCCTCCTGCCTTAGCCCCCTGAGTCACAGATTACAAGTGTGGGCCACCATGCTTAATGAAAAAGTGCATTAAATCCACCTAATCTACAAAAACCCATAGCTTATCAGCCCAGAATATTGATTATTCCCCTTGTGATCTTGGGCTAACTGGGGACTGTACTCACTGCTGTTCAGTCTTCAGAAAATTAATTTAGAGGATTCATAAGAGGCTTTGTTGCTTTCTCCAGCCAACAGTAAATGAAAAGCATTAACATACATAAAAACAGCTGAAATCCATGTGTTTAGAGAAACGCTTGTAAGTGGCTGACTCTTGTATTTTTAATGACCCAGGTTCCTGCCTTTCTGGCCTCTGTACATTTGACTTTGTTAAAACCAGGGAGCTGATGTCCTGTTTTAAGAGCTGGAGGTTTCAGCCATTATTCAGATGGTCATGTGCATCAGTCAGGGTGAAAGAAAACTGTGTTTTCAAATATGTTCACGTATTTTTATGAAAAAATTTCACTAGAAATATCAGTACTTAACATCTACATGTTTTTATTCTCACTTTTGTCATCAATATTCAGGTTTTAATTTCCTGGTGTGGACATGCTTGGGGTGGCACAGGGATTTCATCAGCCCTGACATCCTTAAGTCCCGTCCCCTCCCCAAGGCACTTGTGTAACTCTCAACAACAACGTTTGCTGTGAAATTGAACCACAGAAAATTGAAGACCATCCAGATCACCCTCAGCACAGCCTGGACTTTGCCTGGGCTTCTGTGTTGTCCTCGCTTGGCTCACAGCTTCAGAAACCCCAACACCCGAGGGAATCTCTGGCTTCCCAGAGGAATTAATTAAATGGGTTCCAAGTCAGAATAAAACACCTTGACATTGAACTGAAGGCTTTGAAGCCCTCTGGGAGCTGAGACTCTTTTCCTAGCACCAGTTTTGCCAGGTGTCAGGGGAATTTAATCTCACATGGCACAGTAGCCTGTCTCAGCCCAAGACACCTGTGAGGCTGGGGCATCCAGGGCTCCTCGGGTGAGGCAGGTTTTCTGGGGCTGATCCCAAAGAGACAACAAGAATGTGCCCTGCCTTCCTTCACCTTTGCTCTAGCAGGTGCTGTACCTGCAGAGTTCTTTGTGATTGGGATCTCAGGGCAGCCCCCTCCCAAGTGTGGAAGTGTGTACACCCCAAACTCAGACACTCTGGGATGTCTTCCCTGGGCTCCTACCTTGACTACTTATCTCTAGTTTTTTGCTGTCTTGTCTTTTGATGTTCTTGGCTCCTCAGTTCTTGATTTCCAGTGTATGTCCAGTGTTTCCCTTTTGTCAGGGACCTCCTTGTCTCCTTGGGCTCTGTCTGCTTTTGGTGCTGGCTTCTGTTCCTGTCCAAGCCCTGAGCTGGCAGGCAGTAGGTGGCCAGTACAGTACAGTGACACAGGCTGCAGAGCTGCATTCAGGTTTGGGGACTCACAAGGCCTCCATGATGACATTCATACTGCAGTCCTATCTCTAGCCTCAGGTCCCACTACCCTTCCACCCCAGGTCCTGCTCCATCAGAATGGACTTCACATAGCTGCTGGGCAAGTCTTGCTTCTGCATCTGGTACTTTGGTCCAGCCTCCTCCCTTGGCTGTCCAGTCTGTCCATTGTCACTTCCACTTCTTTCCAGGAAGCCTTCCTTCTCTTATCCCAAGGCTGGGTCAAAGTCCTCGATCAATTCCCACAGACCAACCCATTACATTCTAGTGCAATTATTTATATCTCTTGCTCTACTGAAAGCCCCAGTATACAGAAGGAAAAATTCATGCCTAGTATCAGGAACTTAGCAAGAATTCACACAACTTTCTTAAATGAATGAATGAATCAATGAATGAATGATCAACACGATTATTCCCCCCTCTAAAGAAAAGCAGAATGTTGAATATGTTAATAGCCCTAGAACAAATAGCTTATGGAAATTTCAGTTCTTTCATCTGTAAGATGTATATAATACTAATTCTTGCATTTAAAAAAATTGTATCAATCTATCTACCTACCTACCTACCTGCCGATCGTTTTTTGCAGTGCAGGGAATTAAACTTAGGGCTTCACACATGCTCAGCCCCTGCTCTACCACTTAGTTACTCCCAGCCCCACTTGCCGACTTAATGAAGATGAAATTAATTCATGAAACAACTTTTAAAATGGGAAATCATTGTATAAGCATGAGCTAGAGTTAGTAATAATACTAGAAAACTCAGTAGAATTCAACTTTGCTTAGCCATCATTGGTAAAACAGCTTTTAGCTATTTTCACTACACCTGTCTCATAGCAAATTAAAAAAAAAAACAACAGTTTTTCTACACAGAACAATATATTCTCTTCATTTATTTGTCTCTTATTAGTATGCTCATATGGGAAAATGTTGTTTGATTCTTGAAAAGGATTTTGGCTACACTTGGACTGCATTCTGACCACCTGTCTCACTGAGCCATCACATTTGAAGGATGTCTGCAAAGGACCAGCACATTGGTACAGTCCATTTGTGGGAAGGATCTATGGAGGCTTCTGGTCCCAGAATTTCTACATTAAAGAAATTCACATATAAAACCGTCTATTCACTCATTATTATTTTAATGGCTTTAAAAAATAAAAGTAGTTGTCTTTTGCTGTGCATACTTGAGGTTCAACAAGAACGTTTTGAAGTAAAAATAAAATCTCTGAAAAAGACATTTGGTGATGATTGATTTTCTACTGGGCAGTATGAATACTTAAAAGATACAATAGGTTGCTGTGCAAACTTGTTATACAAGATTGATTTTAATTAGGATTTGTATTAAAAAATCCATCACAGATTTTAAACCTTAGGTTATTGCTGCAGTAGAAAATTAATTACCAGAAATGTGTTTCCAGGAGTAAGGAAATATATGCAACGCATTGTGCCAGCTGTTTTGTTCCATCTCATTTAACTATGCTGTGGAGTGGGTATTAGTAGTCCTGTTGGACAGGTGAGAAAACGGTGGCTTCCAGAGGGAAAGCAGTAACTTGCCCAAGATCACAGGAAGTCACATAAATAACCAGGAACAAAGGCAGGGAAAATGTGATTTTGTTGTTAAATTTTTTGGTTAAGATGTATACATATGTTTTAAATGTTTCTTTACTAATGCAAATACTAAGTAAGAAGGTAAATTGAGACAGTAGGCTGAGAGCTCCACAGAAATCTCTACGGCCAAACAACAAATTTGTGGATAGGACTTAGCAGTTGAAACATTGTTGGTCTCACAAAAGAAGAGGTGTCCCAAGTTGTGTGCACGTAGGTTGAGGCTAGAACCACTGGCTGGGCAGGAACTCATGTCAAGATGGCAGGTGACTGGGTCTGAGTTGCTTGTCGGCAATCACTAACAAACGGCAGTGCTATGGGGAAATGGAGCCAGATGAATGGTTGAAGAGGGGAGGCAGGGACTCCAGAATGGAGTCTCAGTCCCAATAAGGGTTAAAATAACCCTCAACAAGATGTGGGGAAAAGGCACACTCACACATTGCTGGTGGGACGGCAAATTGGTGTAAACAATCTGGAAAGCAGTAGAGTCCTTGGAAAACTTGAAATGGAATCACCGTTTGACCCAGCTCTCTCACTCCTTGGTTTATACCCAAAGGACATAAAAACAGCATACTACAATGACGTAGCCACATCAATGCTTATAGCAGCACAGTTCACACAAGAGCTATATTGTGGAACCAACCTAGATGCCCTTCAACAGATGGATGGATAAAGAAACTGTGGTATATAAATACAATGGAATATTACTCAGCATTTAAAAGAGAATAAAATCATGGCATTTGCAGGTAAATGGATGGAGTTGGAGAATATCATGCTACGTGAAGTAAGCCAATCCCCCCAAAACCAAAGGCTGAATGTTTTCTCTAATATATGGATGTTGATCCTTAAGGGGGTGGGGGTTGGTGCATGGGAGGAATGGAGGAACTTTAGATAGAGCAAAGGGGAGGGAGTGAAAGGAAGGGGGCATGGGGGTTGGAAAGATGGTGGAATGAGATGGACATCATTACCCTAAGTACATGTATGAAGACACGAATGGTGTGACTGTATACAACCAGAGACATGAAAAATTGTGTACTATGAATTGAAATGCATTCTGCTGTCATGTATAACAAATTAGAATAAGTAAATATATTTAATAATGTGGGAAAAATAACCCTCAACTGGTGATGTAGCCTGACTTCTGGCAAATGACAAAGCAAATACTCTCTGAAGGAGAGCCTCTGTAAACCCCAGTTGATACCTACAACACTCATGCGGATTAAGCAAAAGGTCACGACCTGAGATAATACAAGAGAACAGGCACTGTACCTGACAGTGTCAGAAACAACACACAACAGATGTAGATGGCCAAGGACTATGGATACTGGAATTGTCAGAGACAGAATGCAGAATAGCCATGTATTAGGGATATCGGGAGTAAAATACATCCACAAAGATTATCAACCAGTGAGAAATGATTAGGAACCATCAGATGAATTTTTTACAAATTGAAATTCTGCAAATGAAAAAAAAGTACAATTGTTGAAATAAAAACTCAATGAACAGGTCAAACAGCAGATTAGACACATTTTTTAAAGAGAGATTTGTGAACTGGGAGTTATGCCCAAAGAAATTAACCAAGATATAGCAGAGAGTTAAGAACGGGCAAAGTATTAAAGAGTGGATAGCAGGTACGGAATAGTGAATGAGACCCTTAAGAGATATCTTTCAGAATTCCAGAAGGAACAAGTTGAGAGAATGAAGGAAACAATATATCATGATGAAGGAAAGCTGAGGAGCACTCATTATTCCTGCCCAGCAATAATGAGTGCTCCTCAGCTTTCCTTCATCATGAGAAAATACCTAAGGTCAACAACTGGAAGAAGAAAAGGTTTCAGAGGTTTCCCTCCATCATCACTTGGCTCTGTTGCTTTTGGTCCTGCAGTGAGGAAGCCCATGGCAGAGAAAACTGCTCACCTCCTTATGGCTTGGAAACAAGGAGAAGGAGAGGAAGGGGCTAGGGTCCTAATATCCTCTTCTAGGGCACGCCCCCAATAACCTAACTTCCTTCCATCAGGCCCCACCTCCCAAAGGTTACCACCTCCCTGTACTGCCGCTGGCTGGTTAAGCCTCCTCCAGCTCAGATCCAGCCACAGCTCAGGGGACCAGGAGTTAGGAAAATGTTCCTTCTTCCTGCTTCCTAACCTTCTGTCTCCTCCTCTTTGGGGATGAGATAGGGGTGGGACACAGGGATGCCCTTGTGCTTAGCTGGGGCTGCTTGCTTTCTCCCTTGCCTGCCACTGCATTTTGTGTTGATAGACTTTCAATCCCTGATCTTCCTTTTGGGGTAGGTTTGTGAGTTGTACTCTTTTTGTCTGCACTCCTGTAATGGCTCCCTTAGCTCCTAAACCTCAGCAACACACCCACAGCCTCTTTCTGCTGAAGTCCCTGTTCCAGCAGGCAGCCCTCTTGGGTGGGGTTCTTCAGGATAAAGTGAGCCTTGCCCCTCCTCAGAACTCCTAACCGTGCTAGAGCAGCCTGTTCCCACTGCTGCCTTCTCCTCACTCTGCCATCATTGCCCCAATTAGCACCTCTTTTCAGAAAGACCCAGGATAAATACAGACAGCAGTCTCTCACCTTATGTGCCTTAAGCTCCTAGGCACACACATCATGCTATTGGTCTGATATTGGAGACTTATTCTTCTCCTTCCCCTATCTTATCATTCTTAAATATCTCTGATGTAACTGTCAAATTAGTTTTTACTTTCAAATCCTATGGCTGCAATCCCTTTCATGCAGAGAACATGCAGGCACACAGAAAAGTGATCTAGGTTTGAATTTCAAACTTCTTAAAAGAAATTAGTGTCTTACACAGCTCTGCAGACTGCACAACCCAAGTGACCTACAAAAAAGAAGAAGAAGAGAGAGGGCCTCCAGTGTTTGATGAACTAACACTAAAAAGCACATTCCAGGCAGTGAGCAACTCCCTCATCCTTTATTCATTGGTTAAGTCAATGAGGATTATCAAATGGTTCCTAAGCAACCAATCTCACAAGAACTAGATGAGAAATGCTTTCTGGTTGAAAATGACTTTCTGAAGTAGCCTGGAGTTATATACTTACTGTTTATGCTGGGAAATAAAATCATGAAGACATAGTCCAGCAGAATATAATCAGATGATTCAAACAGAAATATGAGGGCATTTTGCCCACCAGCATATGCTGATTTCTTGTCTCCCGAGTGGCCTGGTTTTGGGTCACTGCCCCATGTCTGAAGCAATTCACTCAAGAATTGCTAATGTTATTTGCACACCCATGTTCATAGCAGCATTATTCACAATAGCCAAAAAGGTGGAAGCAAACTAAGTGTCCTTTGAGGAGTGAATGGAAAAACAAAATGGCGGTTTATACATGCATGGAATATTATTCAATTTTGAAAAGCAAGAACTGCTACAATATAGATGAAACAATAAGAACAATTAGCCAGTCACAAAGGACAAATAGTGTTTGATTCCATTTAAATGAGGTACAAGAGTAGTCATAATATTAGAAACAGAAAGGAGATTAGTGGTTGCCAGAGGTTGGGGAAAAAGGGAAAATGAGTTAGGTTTAATGGTTCAGAATTTCAATTTGGGAAGGTAGAAAAGAGTTCTGGAGATGGAAGGTTGTGATCATTGTATAGTAATGTGAATGTTCTTAACACTATTCAACTCTACCCCTAAAACTGGTTCAGGTGGAAGGCTGGGGATCAGCTTGGTGGTAGAGCATTTGCCTAGCATGTGTGAAGCTCTGAGTACCATCCTCAGGACCACACACACACACAAATGGTCAAGATGGTGTTATATGTATTTTACCATAACTATTGCAAAGCAAACAAACAAACAAAAAAGGAAATTCTGGAATATGCTAGAACATAGATGAATCTTGAGGATGTTATGCTAAGTGAAATAATCCAGCCACTAAAAAGACAAATATTATGGTGATTCCATTTATATGACACACCCAGAGAAGCTAAATTAATAGAGACAAAAAAAAAATAGAAAGTTGGTTGCCAGAGGTTGGGCAGTGAGGAGGGAAAGCTGTTTAAAGCATATTGAGTCTCAATTTGGGAAGATAAAAAGATTTTGAATAGTGAGGGTGGTGACAGTTGCACAACAATGTGAATGTATTTATTCCACTGAGCTGAATCCTTAAAAATTATAAAAATGGTAAATAGTGTGTTGTGCATATTTTACCCCAATGCAAAAAAAATTGCTAACACAACAAGAATAACTTTTGCAAAAATGCTCTCTTCGAGTGTTAATGATAGAACAAGGTGCTAACATACCTAAGACAAAAAAGCAAGAGAGAAAGAATGGAAATGAATCATCTCAGTTAAAAAACCTTCTTTGTGATAATATACAATTTGTTTTTGAACTTACAGTGGTAATGACTTTGAAAAAGGTGAAGCAAATAAGGCTTAGCTTTGGGCAAAGTAGGGCACAAAATCATTTTTAGAAGCAGGTACAACTGGTTTTATTTGGACCATTTTTTTCCCTCAACCATCTTGTTGATAAATAAAAGCAGACACCATGTCAAATGAACTGGGGAACTTTGCTCATAGCTGTCACCAAATTAGTGAATTCCATGAAGATCAAATCTACCTCTGCTGTACAAATGCTCTGGCTTCCTGGCCCTGTGGGTACTGCTTTCAAGTGCATCTGCTTTCACCATGCCGCAAACTGAGAAGTGATACTTGCAATGCACAAAATCACTGTCCAGATGCATCTCTGCTGAACCAAAATGCAATTGCCATACCTCTTCATCTCTGCAGCAGAGGTTTTCAACCTTTGCCACACTCAGAATCACTTGCAAGATTGTTAAAATCCCCAACCCAGCTTGTGCCCAGTCTAGCAAAATTGGAACCCGTGGGCCTAGGGCACCTGGTTACAAACCCCTGTTTTAAGACAATGCTATAATGCCTGTGTGATATCTTTGAGAATAATAAAAACTATAAAAATGTTAACCTCCAAATATATCTTCAATGGGTGGTACTGAGTTATAGTTAGATGGGCACAAGAAGTTCTGGGGTGCTATTGTATAGTAAGATGACCACAGATGACAACAATATACTATACATTTTGAAAAGCCAGAAGAAAGGATTTTGAATATTTTCACAATAAAGAAGGAACAAATGTTTGAGGAGATCTACATGTTTATACTAATTTAAACATTATTAATTTAAACATTATATTGTACATGACAAAACATCACTTGGAACTCCATAAATAGGTCTACTTTTATGCTTTACGTATCCATTAAAATACAATTTAAATACATTTTTAAGAATTAAATATATATGTATGTCTTTTATTTTCTGTTCTAGTGCTCTTTCCCTTAAAATCTTAAATTCTAAAATTCTGTGAGATTTCTTATCCCAAATCTATATCCTACCTCACGTCTCAAAATAATTGGTTGAATTATGCTGGATAATTGGTGTCTGGTGAAGCTTTGTTAGTTGCTCCCTGTTCTAGATGCCAGGGGTATATGGTGAACAAGACCACACGCCAGCGTTCCAGGGAGCTCACCTTCCGTGGAGGCTGATTGGCCACCTGGCTGCCAGTGCCTCTTAGCTGAGCCCCTCTCTAGAGCTGCCTTGGTTGGGGCAGCCACAGCCAGTGTCTGATCTTGGAGCACAGGGACCAAAAACTCCATCTTTTGGCCTCGATTTGGGGTGATCCAGAGCCCCCAGGGAATCAGCGAAGGCTTTTTTACACCAAAACCTTCCGTCATTTCCTCCCTCCAGCTAGTCCAACCTGCCTTGCTGCCTCACAGATGTGGACTCCCTACACACCTCCTGCCCCACCCCCAGGGAACGCATTCCAAGACTATGCCACACTCTAGGGTAGGTTAGTGGAGATGAGAACAGGTAGAGATTCAACAGATATCCTGCGGGCAGAACACGCAGGACCCGTGGGTGGATTAAAAGTGAACTGTGAGAAAAAGAGGATCACAGATATCTCCCAGGTGGGGCCCTAAGAAATGGAGCGACTGATTTTCTGAGATTCTGAAGGGAGAAATACAGGCCACAGAAGTTTTGATCTGTTCCAAAATAAGGGCTTTTAACTACAGCCTGTAAAGCATGACATACCTTCTTCATGACAGCAATTAGTGTGTTTTAAGCACTTTGGGTGCAGTAGTTACTCAATTAATTTTAACAATAAAACTTCAGGGTAGGCATTATTATTGTTTTCCATTTCTGAAGTGCTTCGCCCTCCTTATTTCTTACTATCCTCTTCCTCTTGCCCTGGTCCATAGTTACACTGGACTTCTTCTTTCCCTGATGGCATGTAACAAAAAGCTGTGACATCAGGCCTTTTACATGTGCTATCTTCTACCTGGAGAAGGACTGACCTTATTTCAACCTTCTAAGGTTAGAATCCCTTGCTTTCATAATAACTTAATACTTTTGTTAACTAGTCCTATAGTATTCCTTTACTGAATAATCCTACAATTTAATGTACATATAATATTCACAACAGTTATGATTAAATAACTATTTGTGCAATAGATCTCTCCCTTGTATTTTAAGTTCCATAAGATCAGATACAACCTTCCTTGCTCTACTCCAGCCCCTAGCACAGTGCACAGCACATGGTAGACTCTCAAGAAATATTGGCTGAATGAATGATGAAAACACTGAGACTTGATGAGGTATAAAACTGTCCCTTGGTTACAAATTGGCTTAGTGTGAGCTAGGATATGAACCCATCTCTGTTGGACTCCAAAGGTCAAAATATATCATAATCTGTTGAGTGAGCTGCTTCATGAAGGTGCTCAGTAATATCTGGACTAAGCCAAGATGCATCAAAGCTCAAGAGCACACCCCAATACTGAATTAAAACACCAGGGGTTCTTGTGATAGTCCCTTCTTCCCTGGTACCCCTTTCTGAAGAGCAGGGAAACCATAGCTTTTCTTCCATCCAGGCAATTCTAGCACGGTTTCAAGCTGACACATGTGTCCAGCATGATGCTAAAGAATAGCGGTAGAGTGGGGTGGGCCAGGGGGCAGGAGGCTATGAAAATACACCGTCAGCTAGAACCCGTAGACAAGTACATGAGGTGGTTCAGTGAATTTTTCTGATTGAAAGGTTCACTGGAAAACCCCTTTGGTTTCAACTCTCACAGCAAATCTTTCTAAAATCACGTTTTAGTGCATTTATTGTTGCTGGTATAAAAGAATACCCCAGAATGTGTTAAGTATAAAGAACAAAAGCATATTTCTTACAGTTCTGCAGGCTGGGGAATCCGAGATCAAGGGGCTCCATATGGCAAGGCCTTTCTTGTTGCATCATCCTCTGGTGGAAGGCAGAAGGGCAAGAGAGCACAGAGAGAGCAAGAAGGGGGCTGGACTCCTCCTTTCATAAGGAACCCACTCCCCAGATAACGGCATGAATCCCTTCATGACAGTGGAGACTTCATTGCCTAATCTCCTCTTAAATGTCCTCCCTCAGTACTGTGACATTACAGATAAAGTTTCCAACACATGGTTTTTGGGACACATACTCAAACCACAGCAAATGAATTAGTCACTTTTTTTCCCTACATCAATGCCATTTACTAAATAAAATATAATATTACAGTGATAATAGACTCTCACAGGGTCTGAGAGCAACAGCAGCCATTACAAGGTTGTAATGGAGAAGTAGAGAAAGCCAGGCACACAGAAGAGTCCCCTTCATGTCAGTGAGCTCAGGATTGGCCCTGCCTCATCCTAACACTCAGCAAACAAGATGGAGCAAAGAGGTCAATCCATGTGGGCCTGTGTGCGTTCATCTGGGAATAATGGAGACAGACTACATCAGCAGTTGTCATGTTCTTTGGGCCACACCCCATAATAGTGTCCAGTGCTACTCAGAACATCAGGACATACACAAATATATGTATATGCAGAATTGAAATAAAAGTTTTTTGAAAAGACTCTCATGCGATGCAGTTCTTCACTTTTAATTTTCTGTCATTTTCTAAGAAATTTGCTCACTGATTTTACAATCTATTAATGGGTCCCCATAACAGTTTGAAAATTCACGAGGTGATTTCTGAGCACCACTGACACCCCAGACTTATGGTTTTGACAAAGAATCAGCTGAGTAAAAATGAACATTTAGCACATACTGGGACTTATTTGCTATTTAAATTAAATGTCACATTATCTGTGTCCTTTGCCTTATTCTTATAAAATCTCTAATTGCCGCAGTCTTGGCTGGGTACAGAATCACGAGCCACCACACACCTTGTAGATTCAAACAGCAATTCTTTATTCCCGAACTCACACCGGCCCTGTACAAACACGTTCTGGGGAAATTCAAGTTCTCCCGCACAATTCATGTCCCAAATACTTTCTCAATCCCACAGAGAACTCAACGGGAACTCAGGCAGCAGGAACACCCTATTCCCAGCAGCAATAACCTTAAACCTGGGACTTCCCTAAACCCAGATTGTCTTGAACCGGAACGCCTTAAACTTGTCTTAAACCCGGGAACGCCCTAAACCCAAGGAGCGGGATACTTCCTCAAACCTGCAGGATACACCTTAAACCTGGATCCACCCTGGTCCTTGAGCAGGGTCACCTTTCTCAAAGACACATGCAATGTCACAGCAAATTTCCATTTAACATGGGGTACGCTGGCAAGGAAATTTCGATGCGTCATTCCTACTTGGCAATGGCCCTCAGCATCTAATAATAATAATAATAATAATAATAATAATAATAAAGAACCCAGTTCTGACTGAAGGAGGATTCTAGTCTTATTAATTGAAATTAATTTAAAACTCCTAATCCCTGAGATGTCACAGGACTTACATGAAGGGAAATGAGAGGTCAGATCTCAGGGGTACATGAGCAAAGCCAAAGGTGGACAGTGAACATAGGGGAGAGTTGGGAAATGAGTCCTTTCCTCAGCTCTGTGTCACCTTGTCTTGGACTTGAAGGAGATGAAGTGGTGATCTCCAAGTTTCCTTCCAGTTGTGAATTTCTAGAAGAAAATGTCCATGATGGTTTGTACATCCCTGAAACCCAGCATTGTTAAAGGGCCTGGAGCCAGTAGATGTCAGTGGACAGGGTACCAGTGTTCTCTTTGTGCAGTGGGACCATCTGGATGATGACTGCAAAGGTGGTTCACCTCAAAGACTGAGGCTGAATCATGGAAGGACAACATGAAGAAATTGTCTTGGGATCTATAGATAATTGCATGTGTAAAAATATGCTGTCTTGTTTTCCTATTTCCTGAGGGCCTAAAGTATATCAAGCGAGCTTTAATATACTGGGGTTGAAACTCAAGGGTCACAACCTGGTTCATACCACAGAAGGCAATGCGACCACAGAGATTCACCCATCCGCTGTACATGGAGCTTCTTCCAACCTGGAAAGATATGGCTGCCTTCAGAGGTCAGAAAATTGAGACTCAGAGCCAGGTGCAATGGCATATCTCTGTAATCCCAGCTACTCTGGAGACTAAGGCAGGAGGATAGCAAGTTTGAGGCCAGCCTCAGCAAAGTAGTGAAGATCCGAAGCAAGTTAGCAAGATTCTGTCTCAAAATAAAAAAAAAAATTAATAAGGGATGGGAATAGAGCTCAATGGTAAAGTGCCCTTGGGTTCAATCCACAGTACCAAAAAAAAAATAATAATAATAATAAAAAATAAGACTCAGGACAACACAGATCACCATCAAGGTAGGAAAAAAGCTGGACCTAAATCTGGCTCTCTTGGTTTCAATCCTTTAGTATTTATTCCTCATGTCTGAGTGGAAAGGCATTATCAGGAAGGCTGAGCATCCTATCTTACTATTGAGTACTTCCTGGGAACCTGTTAAGTACCAGACTACACAAGCATTCATTTACTTGATCTTCAAAAGCAAACCTTATGACTCTGGTGCCCTACCGATCCCTGTTTCTCAGCTGAGTAGAGAAGGTGAGGGGTAGGAGGTTTGGACTTCCTCCAGGCCCACAGTTCCTCTTCAAGACCTCAGTAGGGAGTGGGGAACAGAATGTGTCTTATCAAACAAAACCAAGACAACCTTTCTCTGGACTCCTCTGAGTAATGGAAAAATACATTGGGGAAGGATATGAATTCAATTGAGCTAATTCAAATTTCATGCCATTTAATTTTAATAGGAAGAATATTGGCCCATAAATAACACTTTTAAATAGTTGGGATGTGAACGTGTGTGATTCAACATTGAGCTGAAATCATTATTTCAACATCATTTAATCTAATTCGTCTCAGGGGAAATGAAGGAAACATTTCTCGTGGCCACAGAAACAGTTGTCTGAAATTCTAATAAATCCAGCAACAGGAGAGTGAAACGCTATACTCTGACGGACGAGCACAGCTTCAGCATCTCTGGAGCACGGGAGGGATCAGCCCGCGGCAGGTAAATGGCCCCTCTCCTCTCTATCGTAATGTCCCAGAAGCCAGAAGCAGACCCCGCCCGAGGCTGGTCGCAGTGCAGGCTATTCTGCTGGGACTGATGCTCTTCCCTGGCCTCCCTCGCCACTGTGAGCTCTGGGAGGGCAGAGATCATGTCCTTTTGGGTTTTGTGTCACTGGCATCTAGCCTTATCCGTGTGGTTGGGTTATAAATGCACTTGAGGACTCTCTTTAGCAGATGGCACTTTTTGTCTCTCCACTGGCATCAGGACAAGCCACCTGAAGAGGACCAAGGGGCACTGAAGCTGGCAGGACTTGCCTCAGATCAGGTCCCTTAACTGTCATGTCCAGCTCTGACAGTGAGCCCTGAGCCCTGGGCTGCGAGGCTCAGCCAGGCCAGGGACAGGATTTCTAGGTCACCAGCCACTTAGGGTCCCAGGACCCCAGAAAGACCTGCCTTGCTGGGCGATGCCTGCTGCAGCTAGCTCAGCCTGACCTTTCTCATTCAATCCCCCAACTCCCAACTCCAATTCTATTGGTCCATTTACCAAAAACCAGGCCCTTCTCTGTACCAGACAGTGTTCTAGATCCCCGGGATGACAGTCACATACTGAACAGACAAAAAAAATCCTGCCTTTGTGGGCAAGAGTGGAGGAGATAAATAACAAACAAGGGAAAGACATAAAATAGTTCAGATACCAGTGGTGATGATGCTATGGAGAAAAATTAAGAGGCAAAAAGGCTTATTGGGGATGTGCAGGCAGGTGGCTGGGGGACACTCCCTGAAAATGGGACTTTTGAGGAAAGACCAGGGGAGGCAGGGGCCAGTCACAGAACACGTGGGCAAGAGCACTGGGAATGAACAGCCAGGCTAAGGTCTGGGCCCTGGGAGAGAGAGGCCTAGGAGGAGTAGAGAGGGAGCAGCAGGAGATGAAGACTGGTAACGATGGCAGATGGCAGTGTACTTGGACTTTACTTTGGGGTGAGAGTGATGGAGATCCATTGACGTGTTCTGGCCAAGAAGAATACATGATCTGACTTAGGTTCATTAATAGGCCGAAGGAGCATAAGAGCAGGTTCAGGAACTCAGCAGTGAAACCCTGAGATAACCCAAGTGAACAAGGAAGGTTGCTTAGATCAAGGAGGCAGGGGGGACAAAGTGAGAAGTGGGGAGATTCTGGAGGTATTTTTTTCCTTTTTAACATTTTTATCTGATTATTCAATAATTGACCAAATATTTGGCCATTTAATAATTGACTGTTTGAATTTATTTCCTATAATATTTTTCTATTTTTTCTTTTTAAAAAATGGACTATTTTTAGAGCGATTTTATGTCCATAGCAAAACCGAATAGAAGGTACCAAGGTCCCCACATACACCCCCCCACACACATCCTCCCCACTATCACACCCCCCATGAGAGCATTGCCTTTGTTCTCAGGTGACCTTACACTGACACATTATCACACAAAATCCTAGGGTTCATTCTTAGTGTTGTACATTGGATGGGTTTGCATCTGTCCAGTTGACATGTGTCCATCATTTCACTGCCTCTGTTCTCCACCAAATCATTTCTTCTTCCCTAACACCCCAGGCAACAACCCATCTTTTTACCATGTCTACTGCCATAGTTTTGCCTTCTCCAGAGTATCACACAGTTGGAATTCAGGATTGGCATCTTTCACATAATAAAATGCATTTAAATTTCCTTTATGTCTGTGTATGGCTTCCTGGTTCATTTCTTTCTAGTACTAAATAATACTCCACTGTCTGGATGTGGCAGAGTTTATTTACCCATTTGCTTACTGAAGGGCAGGCACATTGGTTGCTTCCAAGTTTTGGTGAATTTGGATTCTGGATGTATTTTGCCAAGGTTTCCTGACAAGGTGGATGTTTTGTGAACAATGACTCCAAGGAGAACGTCCAGGCACTGGACCTGTGCAGCTGAAAGAATGGAATTCATGTGGATCTCCACTTGCACAGGGAGGTGGATAGAGCATTCCAGATGGTGACAACACTAGTCATTACAATTATTAGCTGATCCTTAGCTTTGTGCCAGGCGCCATGCAGGTCTGCTCATATTTGTTCTTAAAAATTGAGTTAGTGTGGAATTTCCCCTCAAACATGAGCCACTTATATGCTGACATAAATGAAGTATTTTTGAGATATAGGGCTGAAAGTAAGGCCTCAAACTAATACACATATGCAGAGAAATTAATGTCACTTTGTGGGGCGCTTTGGGAAGGGGCTGGCTGGCCATTTCTCTTGTGACAACATCCCAACATGCCTTCAGTGGTATGCATGTTTTCTAATATAAAGTATTGGGCTGTAACACAGAGCCTGGTGCACACTGGGTAATCCATCAACACTGGCCATCAGTCTGGAGAGGCAGTGACCTCTCATGAGTTCCAAAGAGAAAGCTGCTTATGATCTGAAATGTCACCTGTAAATTTCCCCTATGGATTTGACAGGAAATCTGAAATATCTTCTATGATCCCTCTGAGAAGATGCAAAAGGCATGTCATCACATTTATCAATAGTTCTCAGGAGCCTTTCCCCTGACTAATCTGAGACACGGAGTTTCTACTTGCCTGAAAGGAAATGAGAAAAATCAGAGGAATGCAGTGAGTTTTCATTAAACCAGGCATATTTAAATCAATTCACTTGCCTTTGGTCTGAGATTCGTGTGTATGTGTGTGTGTGTGTGTGTGTGTGTGTGTGTGTGCACACTAAAAATATTTTCTTTCCTATGAAGTGGTCATGAAAATAGCTAGACTTGTCTTATTTAAAAGAACTAATTTAGCAAAATTAAAGCTTGGCAACCCTGTGTCGGTTTTTCCGTTTTTTTTTTTTTTTTTTTTTTTTGCTATTGCTACTGCTGCTGCTGAAGTTTACCAGTGCATGAAATACAAATCTCTGGGTACCACATCTTACATAATCCATGTAAACTCAACTGTGTGTAAACCTCTATGCAGAACGTAGAATCAGATGTAGAGTGATCCAGAGTCAGTCAGGCCATCTTTATTACCAAGCAAAGTGTATATTAATCACTCAGCCATAGTTCCCTGGGCTGGGTAGGCATCATCCAGAGACAAAAACAAAACTCACAATCCTCCTTCACAGCAGAGTTCTAGTCACACATCATCATACTTCATGCAAATTTGGGGTGTAAATTTCGCATCCCAATCTCTTCGTGCTGTTGCAGGAGTTAAATAAAAGGGAAGATGCAGTAAGCCATGGGTGAGGCCGTAAGCCAGCACCCTAGAACCTTGTTATCCCTTCCTTCTCCTCCTCTCTTCTTCCCTCTCATCCACCAGCACTTCAAGTTAGTATTTGAAAAGTCACAGGATGAGACACATGCTGACCAGCCTTGTTTTTGTTAAAATGCATTGATTGTAACTGGTTTCCTAAGCCACCTAATATGGCAAAAGAAAATGTAGAAGCAAAATAGCATATCAGCAAAGCATTCTATTTTCCCACTTCTTGCCACCCCATGCACTGTAGTTTTTGTTTTCTGTTCAAAAAGAAAAATATAAAAACGCACCCAGCATGGGGGCACTGGAATCTACAAACTGCATCCAAAGAAAAGGCTATATTTTGGCTCAAGGTATCCATTTCCTCTAAACTACACAGAGAAGTTAATCAGGTGCAATTAAGGGTAGGTCACAAGGACAGAGAGATTGCAGACACATGATTCACAGTGCATTAACGACAGATCCCCTAGGAAGGCTCCTCTGCAAAGGAAGTTGTCAAGCTGCAGACTTGCAAAGACACTCAGCTCCTCCTCTGAAATCCAAGGCATTCTGGTTGCACAAATGAGTGCTCCTAAATCATTAGTGAGTCACAAAATCAATACCAGGCCTGATTACATTCTTCTCTCCTGGAATTTCTACCCAAACTTAACAAGTGCCAAAGCCCACAAGAAAACTTCCCAGGACCTCTGACCAACAGTGTGTGGCAACCCCAAGGTAGTAGTACATTCGTGTTCCAAGCCATGCTACCCAAATCAGGGTTAATAGCCTTTGTCACAAGGCAAGACAAGGATACTCTTTTTTATTTACCACTTCATGAAACTTCTGGCAAATGCTTCCTTTTTACTTCCAAAAAATAGTGACCAAGACCTCCATGGACTTGATTACTAAAAATTAAATTCCTTTACAGAATCCTCCAGTGACTACAGGAAGTTCCCAAAGAGGTATCCCAGATGCCCAGAATGATCTGTGAGTTCCACTTCCATGTTATTGCACTGTCTCTTTCTTCCTCCTCTCCATCAACCTCAGGGGGAACTTCTGGTGACAAGGCCCTCCTGGTACTGCCCATAACGACTCTGGGGCCCAACTCCTGTTGTTCTGAGGCTTCTAATATTCAGGCTGGGAGATCTCAGGATTTCACCAAGAAGCACAGATAGCAGCTTCTCTATATGCTGTTGCAAATGCCAGAGGCACATCAGCATCCCTGAATGGTCCTGTGGAGTTGGGCTGTCATTCTTGGCCTATAACCTCAACAAGTCTGCTATGACAGGCATTCATCGAAACTAGTTCATGGAGCCAGCCAGTGCCTATCATTCTTTCTGTCCTTTGAATGGAAACTTTCTGTCCTTTGAGTGCATCCAGAGGAGGGCTTTTGATAATATTGCAATGACATTATGGGGAAAGAACTTGAAAAAAGTGGATTTTTAAGGTACTTTAGTCCATTTGAGCTTCTATGATCAAATGTCAGAGACTGGGTATCTTATAAACAACAGAAATTTATTTCTCAGAGTTTTGGAGGCTGTAAAGTCTGAGATCAAGGTACTAGCAAGTTCGGTGTCTGGTAAACCCCTGCTTCCTGATTCATAGACTGTTCACTTTCTGCTTTAATCTCAAATGGTGAAAGGGTCTTGGCATATACTGTCTGGCTTTGGGGGCAGGTATATAACCTCACTATGAAACCTCCTTTACCTATGAATAAGATGCCCCTCATAAGACTGTGGTGAGCATTAAGTTAGAAAGTACTTCTATGGGCTCAGCAGTTGAGTGCTTGCCTAGTATGTGAGGGGTTCTGGGTTCACTCCAGAGCATCACATAAAAATAAATAAATAAAATATGTTCAACTACAACTAAAAATAAATAAATAAATAAGCATACAAATTTATGTATATATATAAACATTATATTTAATATATAAAGAACTTACATAATATGTAAGAACTCACACAGTGAGTTCTTAAAAAATATTGGGCTCCACTGTTAGTAATCAGAGACCTGGCCCTGTCTGTCATGAGTGAGGTAGTTAAAGTTGCAAGGATTTTTGATCAACCCATGTCTCCTTGACTCACTATGGAAGATGGTATTGGATTCCTATTGCTGCTCTAACAAGTTATCACAAGCTTTGTTGCTGAAAACAGTACAAATTATTGATTTTGATTAACATGATTTCAATAATGTTCTTTAGTATTTATTCAAATGAGTTGAAAACTTACATCCACACAAAAACCTCAACACTGAGGTTTGGTTAATTGGAAAAGGAACTCTGGTACGTCAAGACATGGAACATTATTCAGGAACACAAATAAATGAGACACCAATCTACCAAAAAGATATGGAAGAACCTTAGATGCATATCTCCAAGTGAAAGAAGTCAGTCTGAAAAGTCAGTTGGAACATAGTTCCAACTATATGACATTTTTGAAAAGATAAAATTATGCAGACTGAAAAAAAAAATAATCAGTGGTTGCCAGGGATTGAAGAAGAGGGAGGAACAGGTGGAGCACAGGGGATTTTTAGGGCAAGAAAACTATTCTGTATGACTCTATGATGATGGAAACCTGTTATTACTTATTTATCAAAACTCATGGAATGTACAACATCAAAAACAAATGGCAATATAAACTGTGAACATTAGTTAATAATAATGTATTGATTTTTTAAAAATCACAAATTAATTGTGGAGTTTAGAAGCCTAGCTTGTCTGACAGACCCATATTTCTTGTGAAAACACCAGGGAAGAAGCCATCTCCTTGTTCTTCCCAGATTTCAAAGGGCACCTATGTCCTTTGGCTCCTGGGACCCTTCCTCTGTCTTCAAAGTCAGCAGCACAGCATCTTCAAATCTCATTGTCTTTCTCCTTCTGATTTGATCCTCCATCTCCTTGCACTGGCTTGAATCCTTCTGCCTCCCTCTTTTAGGGACCTTTGTGACTATATTTAGGACCTGCCTGGGTACCAGAATGCTCTCCCATCTCAAGAGTTTTAATAACTTCTGCACAGTCCATTTTGCCATATAAGATAACAGTTAAGGTATTGGATTTTGGGTATAGACATCTATGGAGGCCATGTGTCCAGCCGGCCACAAGGACAGCTGGAGGAGTGGAGGAAAAGCCAGAGTGGGAGATGCAGGGAGGCAAGTCAGGTGCATGTGCACCTAAGGGTGATCAGAGCTGTCCCTTCTTACTGCCTGCATCTTAATGCATCCAAATCAGACTAGTGAGCAGCTCAAGGTCTGAATAAAATTAGAAACTACTGCTCCATGCAATCATGTCAATAAAACATTTCCAAAAGTAGCATCTGGAAGTGCTGCCACCTCACAAAATTCCCAAATAGATTCATTAAAAATTATTAGGGCTGGGGGTGTAACTCAGTAGGAGAACACATGCTTAACACACATGAAGTTTGGGACCCATGACCAGGACCAAACACACAAGTGAGCATGCACACATGCACACATACACACATGTGCAAAGTAGCAAGATTTCCTTTCTCTTTGAGCATACAAGAAATTTTACTTTTTAATTTAGTTGTAGGCTCCAGTTTCTCTGTAATAAATATGTATTACTTTATAGTCAGAACAAGATATTTATTTTTTTAAGTAATATAATTTTAAAACATAAAAATGTAGATAGAAATGAAACAAAGTTAGTGCTGACAATGGATCTCTCCTGTCTCACATAGGATCTTAGACTGGATATTCATCTTTATGTGATGTTTATGTCTCTTCTTCCTATTCTTCATATTCCATGAAATACATTCTTTTTCTATTAAATTGGAAAGTTTAGTGGGAAATTCAAAAGGAAAAAGGACAGGTATGTTTTGATTTTTACAGGCCCCTCACTTTCCTTAAATAGAAACTAGGTTTTGTTTAAACAGAAAATTCACTATTAAATTATCCTTTTGATTCATCCATTCTTAGAAATAGTATTTAATAGAAATACTTGTATATTTGCATCACATGACATATACCAGAATGTTCATCATGATTTTATAAACAATAGCCAAACCAGAGAACAACTGTTGATCAACAAGAGATGCATTAAAACCAAACCAAATGAAAACCCAAACCTAACAAACCCTGTAGAATATTTACTATGGTCTAAATGTTTGTGTCTCTTAAAATTCACATGTTGAAACTTAATCCTCTATGTCAGTATTGAAAGGTGGGGCCTGGGGAGGTGATTAATTAGTCTCCATGAAAAGTATTAGCAATCTTATAGAAGAAGGCAAGATTGATGAGTAATAGCCCCTTGACAGACAATGAATCTTCTGGTGTCTAGATCTTGGACTTCTCTACATCCAGAACTGTGAGCAATAAATTTCTGATGCTTACAAATTACCTAGTCTAAGGTATTTTGTTATAGCAGCACAAAGACAAATTTCATATAATAGAATACTACAAGAAACAGAAATAAGAAAAAGAATAACCTACTGCTCCATGTAGCCGATGAGTACATCTCACAGACATAATGTGGAGTGAAAGAATCCAGACACAAAAGTATGGACACCACCCAATTCCATTTATATAAAGTCTCTAAACAGGCAAACCTAAGCTATTATGTTAGAATCCAGACTAGTGACTGCCTTTCAACAGATAATAACTGGAAGGGGGCAAGAGGAAGGCTTTTGGATGCTAGGAATGCTGTTTTTTGTTTTTGTTTTTTGAGAAAAAGGAAAAGGAAGGTTTATTACTTTGTTAGCAAAAGAGAAACACAGGGGACTCCTGTCCCAGAGGATATGATTCTGCCCCTGATCAGGAACAGGGAGCTTTTAAAGAGGTGACTCAAAGGCTACATTCCATGTGTTCTCTGTCTGGAGTTGTAATTCACTTGTTAATTTGGGAGATAGTCATTTCTGAGATTTTTTGGTACCATCACCAAAGTCTGGATTACTTTGTTCCTCTGGTGGGTATGTGCTCAAGGACAGATAAATCTGCCTACGATGGGGAAGAAAAGTAATCCTGTTTCCCTTGAGATTGGGAGGGAGAGAGATTAGGAAGGAGTAGGGAAAGAGGAAGAGAAAGAAACCTATCCCATTTTGCATGCCACCAAGGGCTACATTCAAAGCATAAAGTGGACCACTGTTATATTTCTCCACTGTCAATTTCTGCATTTCATTTCTATGGAAAAATTAGAGACAATATCTCCAAGCTGCTTCCTGCTGAAAGAGGGCAAAGTTGGGGGAAGTAACCCTTGTTCTCTATCAGTCGGGGTGTGGACAGTTAAGGGTACTCAGCATCAGGACAATTCAGAGGTCCACATAGCAGATGGCAGGTGACTGGACAATGCATACATAGGACAGGGATCATGCAAAGACAACAATAAACAAGATAGAAAAGCATTACTTTTTTGTAAACAATTAGCACAAAAGCAATTACTATTTCAGCCAGTCTCTGAAAACCATGAAGACAGTAAGTCATAATCATATTAGTGACAAACAGGTCAAATTTATCAATGTAGGAGGTTAGGAATAGGTCTATGAGATCAGACACAAATTAACTCAGGACAAACTTGTGACTCTAGAGTTCTTTATGATCATTATTATTAAGTGCTCCCACTCAGGAAACCTTCCTGTATAGCCTCCAGCTTTACTTACTTTAAGTAGGGTTGACACAAATGCACATCTTAAGTTACATTAAAAAAATTAAAACATTGTTTTTCCTTTTAAATGTCCATGTAGGCTATTCTCTCCTGCCAGGTATTAGGACCAAGTTGGTCAAAACTGACCTTGTTCCTATCTACTCTTAATAGTCAGCTGAGATTACTCAGAGATCACTCTTGGGGACATGTATGAAGCCCCTTGGCTCCTTTAGCTTTTACTCTACCAGTGGTGTCATTTGCCAGGATGGGTCAGGATCTGGCTGACCATACATGGTTTCTCTTGGAAGCATCAGGGACATTTCCCTCTTCAATGACCCTCCTTTTGCAGAATGTGTTACTGGTTGACTTCCTGTTCTCTAAGGTCCTCTCAATCTCCCTGATTGACAGATTGTGTGAGTCACCCTAGTTGAAGGGCCCAAAATGGGTCTCATCATTCTCTGGGTCCTGTCTGACTTTAGAAGGCAAAGGCAAAAAATGTTGGTTGCTGTGTCCTTGGCCCTTTTGCTTCCTTGACTTTGGTTTCTAGGTTTTTGGTTTTAAACCCCCAGCAGGCCAGTTTCACCAGTCTTAAAGTGGTTATAATTTCAATATCTATAATTTAACAGTTACCTCTTTCATTTAACTAGGGTCATTGTTAGTGAACTTTATATACTATGATGGCTTATTATCTCAAATTAACTGAACTTGTTTTATTAGAAGCAGTACCTTTGCAAAACATTAACAGGAAACAGTTATAAAGTTTACAAGGAACAAAACAAAATGAAATTAATGGAGTAAAAAAATTCAACCTGCCTAATAGCTATAAAACAAGAAAAATTATTTTTATAATCTTAAACCTTTACTTAGTTATATATTATATCCCCTTCCTATTTTGAGATCACAGTAATGTTTACAACAAAATTTGATCTCTGAACACAACTCTAAATTAGCTCAAGTCTAGCCTATTTTGAAACTATTCTAACATGGAGTAAGGTGGGAGGCAGAGTCTTATCTCAGACAAGGTGGAGCTTTTGACAAAAAACACAATACAACATTACATCTAAAACATGAATCAAACAAAGGCTAAAAGAACGTTTAACTTTCTTTTTGTGGAAAAAGTGGCAAAAACTTCCATGTTTTACAATGTCAACTTAAAACGGATCAAGCTCTCCTTATTACCTTCCAAAAACACATTTAAATTCCAATTTCAGTGTAAAGAGAAACTCAAAATTGTATATATAACTTCTTGACAACAGGTTACTTTATTCAGTTATAAAACATCAAATGACATGAATAAATATAAATGAAATTTGTTATTTCTATAGAAATCTGAGACCACTGCTACAGATAATTTTAGTCTGGAGAACACCAACTTGGCAAAGTACTCCTTTAAGCTTTACATTTAACTAAGTTTAACTTTTAAAGTACAATTTAGAATCCATAGTGTATGTTAACAATAATCACAGTTCTGCCTGGGTTAGCAAAAATCAAAGGATAGCCTTAAATGTCTTATACATTTAGGAGACAATGTTAATGATCAGAAATTGACTAATCAAAGCCAAAGATCTAAGACTGGTCTTCAAATGACAGTGTGGCCCTTCTATGTCAGATACAATGTATAAAAGGGAGCATTTATTGGTTATCTTGCTGGTAAACTTACATAAACTTTCATTTTATAAACTTTTACATAACACTTCATAACACTTAGACAAGGCTTAGACAGATATAGTTCTCAGATGCATACATATATTTAGGGTGTCAACCATATTGTTATAACCTAAATAACAGTTACAATTGTTTAATCAGTTACAAAGTAATCATTTAAGACGTTAAATAAGTACAAACCCTAATTCCTTTAAGTCTTAGTTCCCCCCAAGTAATAAAACCTAATAGATACAAGGAAATTATCTTGATAGATAAGAGTGGATCAATGTTTCAGAATTTGCTTCGTATCAGTACTTTAAATTTCAATAACTTTGTTAATTTAATCCCCAATACAAAATTTTTTAGATTTACCTTCAGCAAACCTTCTGTGATATACCTAGACAATCAAAACTTGTTTACATCCTTAGTTTTGTCCTGTTTCATCTTAGACTTTAGTACAAGAATATCACTTTACCAGTCAACATACTTTCTCATCCAAAAACATTTTTTTACCTTCTGATTTTCCATAGTAAAATATTTCCATATCTATAATTTTCTTTTATTTTTTATAGTTTCAGACCCTTTCTTAAATTCATATTCTGAAACAATCCTTATGAGTATTGTCTGTGCATGTAATTTACACAACAAATTTCATCTCAGGATAGGGATCAGATAATCTGGCAAATACAAAATCTGTGTCTTAATCTTTTCTCTTTGAGGTGGCATTCAAGGGGTTGGAGCAGAGGACATTTTTGAGCCTGCCCTGTCTGCCTTATCATGATCACACAATGCCATCAACTTAAGTGAGTTAACCACAGTCAATTGTACCCAGTCTCCTTTTTCTTATACTAGGCATATTGGTTTGCAATGGAGAAGGCCCTTTCCTTTCTTTTCTTTAGGTTTCTTGGAAGATGCCTTTGCAAAGACTGCCTGCAAAACACAGGTTGACCTTAGTTTCTGTCTTTTTCTTTTCTGGGTGCAGTTTTTTTATCTTCCCAGTCTCCCCATGCATTTAATTTGATGGGATACTGTTACAGCAAGAACTGCTTTGCCCCATTGATGAATATCCCCTGGCCAAATGGGGTGTCTTATCAGATCTTAAAAGGGGAGACTTTTCTTGTCCTCAGGTCATAAACTGACAGTTCTGGAACTTCCTGCCACTTCCTTTGTGGCTAGCACCTCTACCCTTCATGGGCAAAAGGGACTGGAAGGTAGGGCAGAGGCCAGATTATTTTTTTTTCCCCCAATTTAGGGCTAGTGTCTCCAGTGAGAGGATCTGTGGCTGCGTGGGGCCAGGCTGAGAAACAGTGCTGGACGTGCCAGCACTGGGTTTAAAAGACTTAAATCTTTTAAATCATTTCTTCTGGTGTCCTGCTGTCCTTTCACACCAGAGGAAGTACCTTTTGGCAGCTTCAACTTAGTTCCTGATGGATCAGATCCCTTAACATGCAACTGCATAAATGCCTGTATATACGGAATCTTTTTCATATACTTTACTCATGACAGACCAGCTTCAATGTCAAGATTGTATAATAATTCAGAAAAACCATTCAAGGCCAGATTGTGTTAGAGTAAACCATCTTTCTCGTAGACAGGATTACACCTAAAGGTGGCCAGTTCAGTCAAGGAAACCAGGACTGACAGATGGCAACCTTTAAAACAGACAGACCTGAACATACAAATTCCTTCCACTTACTTTACCTTTGACAGACCAACTCCAACTTCGAGATTGTATAATAATCCAGAAAGCTACTCAAAAGTCAGATTGTTATAGTAAAACATCTCAGACAGGCTTATATACCTGTAGGTGGTCTTTCAATTTACTTTGCCTCTGAAAGACCAACTCCAATTTCAAGATTGTACAAAAAAGAAACACAGAGACAACCATAAAAGAGCCCCTAAACCATGGCCAACATACAGGAACCTTTAAATTGACCAGTCAAGATCTTTCCCAAGAGACTACCTAGAGGATCAATGCAGTATTGGCCCTGTATTAAAAGGGGCAGTAACAGATCCAAACAAAACAAAACCACAGACAAACAACCAGAGGGAATTCCCAAACCCAAGGCCATGAGAACCTAGAACAGATCAGAAAGGAGTAAATATTGCTAGGTTCTTGAGTCCTGCTTAACCATGACTCCTTCACCAGTGGTGCTGCAGATGTCCCCACAAAGAGGAACCAGATGTTCTCGTGAAGAGGAATCAGATGTGTGGAATCAAGGGCCTTGGCGTACACACTAGGGGACTTACCAAATGGCCAAGGGTGTCATGACTTTACTGAGTTCAGCTTCTTTTTCTCAAAGTGGACCGTAGTGGAACATCCTGTATTGTTCAGGGAGAGAAGACAGGAGTTCCCTGAAGCAAAAGGAGCTTCTGCAGCTGCTGGGACAGTCCCTCAGTCCCTCCTTTACTCACAGGAATAGCTCCTCTGGTTTGACCAAGGCAAACTCACCTAACTCTCCTGCAGTTGGCTCTCACAAGTTTGCCAGTACCTTGCATGCTCAGCATGGAAGTGGGGTTCCTTGGACAGCCATCAGCCGTGCCTGCCCAAAGCAAGCTAGAGCAGGAGCTGCTCTCAGGCCCCACCTGAGGTTCCAAATTTGTTGCTTAAAGCTCAGTCCTTGTCCCTGATGCCAATCCAATAATGAGGACACGGTTTTGAGAAAAGGGAAAAAGACAATTTATTGTTTTGCTAGCAAAGAAGAAACACAGGGGACTCCTGTTCAGAGGCTATGATTCTACGAATGTTCTATTTCTCAAGAAGTGGTTACATGTGTATATTTATCTGGGAAAACTTCATCCTACTGTACATTTGCAAAATTTGCACTCTTCTATAAGTCATTTATAAATTTACTATATGACAAAGAAGTAAATTAAACTTTGGGATCATGTATTATTAAAATTTATTATTTATTATAAAAATTTATTATAAAAATGTATTATTAAAATCATGTATTATTATTAAAATTTGGGATCATGTATTATTGTCAGGTGTGATCTATACCCTTGGATGAAGACTAAAGCATGAGCAATCCTGGTTCAAAGAGTGCAGCAATTAATCAAATCTATGCAAAATGACTAGTAATCATTATACCAAGCAAGAAAGAAGCCGACTAATAAAATTTTAGCATAGGTAGCATACACTGTTCCATACTGCTTCTGTTTATTTCTTGCTTCTATTAAAAATCTGGGATGCCCTCACATTTACAAATTCAGGAGTGCCTGCAGTTTTATGATATGACAAAGATGTTATTCATGATTAAGACACACAAAGAAACTTTCTCACACAAAACAAGAACCATTAGTATAGGTTGTGAAAGTAGCACACCATACAGGAAGGTTTACAACCTCTTGCTGAAGTTACCAAACAAGTGAAAAAAAAAATTGTTGAAAAGGCATCACATACTGAGGGCATCTGCTACAGTGTTCCATGATGGGCAGTGACTAAACTGAGAAGACAGCTCTGCAGACAACTCCTTTATGCATCTCATTACTGAAGACTGTGTAAGACATCTGGATCTGCCCACCTGGTTCCAGACTGCAGAGGACACACTGGATTTTGCCTACTTGGTATCCCAATTTACTTTTTCCTCTGGAAAATCATGCTCATTTGGTGAAGTTCAAATGGGGAATTGTGTCAGTCAGCTTTTTGTCACTATAACAAAATACTTGAGAAAATTAACTCAAAAGAGAAAAGATTTTTTTTGGCTAAGAGTTTTGGAGGTTCAGTCCAAGATCTTCTGACTCTATTGTTTTGGTCTTGAGGCAAAGAAACAGCACACGATGGCAGAAGTATGTGGTGGAGCAAAATTGCTTACATCATGATCCAGGGAGCAAAGAGAACAAAGAAGGGGCTGGAGTCCCATAAGTCCCTTCAAGATCACACTACCCCACGATGACCTAAGGACGTCCCACTAGGCCCACCTTCTAAAGATTCCATCACCTCCCAAGAACACCACCCTAGGAGCCAAACCTTTAACACATGGACCTTTGAGGAACATTCAACACCCAAACTATAGCAGACTTCCATCACAGGACTCTATACACTACCCCAGCCTGGCCAACTGATCTCTTTCATCCCATTGGCCACAGTGGTTGGTTGGTAGCTGGGCACATAGCGCAGCTCATGCCAGGGTTCTTCCTTGAATTCCACTCCACAAGTAAGGAAGATGGTCTCAAATGCAAGCCTGGGGCTGCCGAGGGCCACTTTTCATGGATTCATGGAGGAAACCTGATATAGGAAAGCATGAGGGCTTCAGACCTAGAGACAAAAACAAGCAGAAATAAATCAGGGAGGAACTGACCACCAGGTACAGGGCACCTGCTTCTTGTAGATTCTCCTTCCTCCTCATGAGTCACTCTGGATCTTTCTCAGTCATGGCAGACAAGAAAAGGCCTTTTTTCATAAGTAGTTTGAATTGGATTTCTGCCCCTTGGCAACAAAAGATTTAACAAACACACCAATAAACATGGAAGCAGGAGTATAGCAAAAGTTACAAGTAATCATTTGAGGGGAAGAGCTAAGGCCACAGAGCAGTCACTACAGCTGATGTCGGCCACCTGGAGGAGCTGGGCATCCTCACTCTCTTAGCTGCCAGTTCATGTGTTATGTTCATGTATCCAAGCCCCAAGTGTATGTTTCCTCAGTTCCTTCCTTTATCTCTTCCCAGGTTTTACTGCAAAAATTCATAAGCCTCTGCCATCTACTTCAATACCTGTTTTTCTTCCCCAGCCCTCACTGCTTTTATCTTATTTCCCAGACACATTAAAGAGTAATTTACACTCCTGAAATCTCTGTGAGGTCAGGGCCCATCTCAGTGTGATTGACTATGAATGTCCACCTTGCCTGAACTCTACTGCCAATGTGAGGCTTCTAAAATCTTAGAAGTGGAACCATATTCTGTTGAAACTGCTATGTATATGTTAAAGTTGCTCATTTTTGTTGCTTTATTCTAAAATTTATTTATTTATCACATGGAAATTGAGGGGCAGTTATGTATCTCTTCAATACAGCATTTGCTGCCTGGTATTATTATAGATGTGTGTGTGTGTGTGTGTGTGTGTGTGTGTGTGTACACCAGACCGTTCATGCCTGTGAGCACAGAGACCATGTCTTACTGCATTTGTGCATTCACCTTTTAACACAAAGCTCTTCTGTTGAACAGATGTCTGATATCTAGCTACCATGCAAAAGTGACTCTTAACACTCCATAGAACCTTTTTTTTTAAGAGGATCCAGGGACCAATAGCATTAACATCCCTGGGAAAGAGGGCTGCAAATGCAAAATCTGGCCCTCACTTCTGAATTACTGATTTGTAAACCAGGTGTTTTGTATGAAAAACAAAGTTTGAGAAGTGCTGTCTTAGGGAATAGAAAACCCAGAAAGAGTCTGTGGAGGGATATGGTGAGACAAACCACAAAACAAAAGCCTGAATGATCCAAAGTGGATTTGTAAAGGTGGAAAGTTCAGACTATTTTGGAGGAAGTGGGAGGTCTTAGATGGCTTGGAAGAGATGTGTCAAATCGAGGAGCCACACAACTGCAGCCGTGTGTAGCTGTGGGTGGGAAAAAGAGAAATGGTTGGATACAAGAAGTGAGGGATGAGGACAGCTGCAACTGAGGAGGTGAAGCTGATAGACTGAGGTGCAAGTAAAGCTGCGACAACTTTGGAGTTAGAAACTGACTGACTGGAGAAGGAAAGAGAAGGGAGAGAGAGTCCAGGAAGTTGAGACTGAGTCTGCTGGATTGCAGTAGAAATGACAGTAAGCAGGAGGGGGAGGCAGATGAGTCCTGGGATTATGCCTCTGTAGGCAAGATTTCCAGGATCCCAGGACCTGCACACCATCTGTATTCACACAGAATATTATGCCTTTTCTTTCTCACATCTTTAAACTGGGAGACCATATTTAAATTTAAGAGCTATGAGATGCTGTTTGTTGTTGTTGTTGTTTTAATCTAGAGGAGACGTGGGCTCTTAAAATTAGACAGCTACTATTAGGTCCTTAATCTTAGAGACGTGGGCTCTTAAAATTAGACAGCTACTATTAGGTCCTTAATCTTAGAGTTGATTGATGTGGCGAAGTGAAAACAATAAATTAACAGTGCCACTGCAGCACCTAAATCAATCTGGTTTTGGCCAGCATCCACAGGAAGCTTCTGCAAAAATGAGTTTTTGTAAATCATTTACATTTGAAAGCACAGCTCAAGGAGCACACAATAAGTGCAATTCGGAAATAATAATGATGATCCATGTAGCAGCAGCATATATCCAGTTAAGCATATGTTCCCTGGGAACAATAACAACAAACAAGGTCCAGAAAACAACTAAGGAAAAGGACTCCTTTACAATGTGGATAACTACAATTCTAAAAAGAGCTCCCTGAGTATTTGCTGTTTTAAGGATCTGCCTCCCTAACATGGAAACTCTGCACCCCTTGTGCTGATCCTGAATACAGCATCACCCTAAGCAATTCTTTCGGCCATAACTATAGCAGTTTAAGGAGCTGAAAAGTCGGGCCCGGAGAGATTGTAGGACTCTCTAGGGAAACCACAGGAACGAAATAGGTCACAGGGTTCTCGAGAAGCGCTCTCTCCCCTGTCCCGCAGGGGCGCAGGCCCTGAGCCGCCAGCTGGGATGGGGTGCAGGGCGCAGCAGGCGGGCAGGGTGACCGTGCAATTCTCAGCCTGCTGTCTGTGTGCGCCCTACGCCCTGGGCAGCCCTCGCCTGCCCGCGCCCCCGCGTAGCCCAGACTTGTGAGGGCGCGCGCGGCCTCCCGGGGCTCCCGCGGGCGGGCGCGCACGAGGCGGGGGCCGGGGCGCGCGCGCGCTGTGAGCGTGCGGCAGGGCGGGCGTTGTAGGGAGAGCTGGGCTCCAGAGCCCAGCCCGCCGCTCACCTGCCACGGTGCAGCTCACCTGCTGTGGAGCTCGAGCCCCGCGCCCTTCTGGCCCACTCCGGAGCGGGGCCACCGCCCCTCGCCGCTGCGGGCACCAGCGCCGACATGCCACACGAGTAGCCCGCGCTCTTTGGAAGCACCAGAGGACACCCCTCGATCTGGGCGTGCCAAGGTGACCCCCTCGATGACCCCCAGCCCCTGCGGGCCGTCAGTACCCGTGCCCTGTCTGTCACTCTCGCGTCCGCCGCGCTCCCCCGCCGCGAGGGGAGCAGCGGCAATGCATGGGCATCCGTCTGTCTGTCTGTCTCAGCACCTCCATTGCATACACCTGCCTTTTGTGGTCCTCCCCGACTGCCCCGTGCACACGGCGGGGAGTCTGGGACCCCCTCTTTGTTCTGGTGGGGGTGTGTGTTTGAGGGTGTGCACGCGCGCGAGGGATGATTTTGGAAGGTGGGAGTTCGAGGCCATTTAAACATTCCATCGAGGATGGCGGTCCCCGACTCGCGACTTGCGGCTGCCGCGTGGTGTTTTGAGCAGCTGCCCAGATGTGAAACAGTTGTTCATTTTCAGCATGCAAGATGTGATTCTCAAATGTGCATTCCCAGCGCTTTGGCGAACAGACCGCTGCGAGTCCGTGTGTGCCCACATCGCTCACGCTCGTGTTTTGAAGTCCTACCCTGTGTTTTCCCCAATGCCAAACAGCATTTTTGTTGTGGGGTTTAATCCACGGAGACTTTGGCTTTTGTTTTAAGTCACCAGTGTACAGTTCCCAAAGCTTGTGGCATTTGATACTGGTATCTGAGTAGGGGCTGGCTTTCTGTGTGTGTGTGTGTGTGTGTGTGTGTGTGTGTGTGTTGCATGATCGTGGATTGTCACCCTGCTATACCGAAACATTAAAAAGCCTGTCTTTTCGTTGAAGAGGACAGGGGTTAAAATGAATGAAGACCTGAAGGTCAATTTAAGCGGGCTGCCTCGGGATTATTTAGATGCCGGTGCCAACGAGAACGTCTCAGCCGCTGTCTCCTCCCAGGTTCCGGTTGTAGAGTCAGAGCCTGAGCTCGTAGTCAACCCCTGGGACATTGTCTTGTGTACCTCAGGAACCCTCATCTCCTGTGAAAATGCCATTGTGGTCCTTATCATCTTCCACAACCCTAGCCTGCGAGCACCTATGTTCTTGCTGATAGGCAGTCTGGCTCTTGCAGACCTGCTGGCTGGCATTGGACTCATCATCAATTTTGTTTTTGCCTACCTGCTTCAGTCAGAAGCCACCAAACTGGTCACCATCGGACTCATTGTCGCCTCCTTCTCCGCCTCTGTGTGCAGCTTGCTGGCTATCACTGTTGACCGCTACCTCTCGCTGTATTACGCTCTGACGTACCATTCCGAAAGGACGGTCACATTTACCTATGTCATGCTGGTCATGCTCTGGGGGACTTCCATCTGCCTGGGGCTACTGCCTGTCATGGGCTGGAACTGCCTGCGGGACGAGTCCACTTGCAGCGTGGTCAGACCTCTCACCAAGAACAACGCAGCCATTCTTTCCGTCTCTTTCCTCTTTATGTTTGCACTGATGCTTCAACTCTACATTCAGATCTGTAAGATTGTGATGAGGCACGCCCATCAGATAGCCCTGCAACACCACTTCCTGGCCACATCACACTATGTGACCACCCGGAAAGGGGTCTCCACCCTGGCTATCATCCTTGGGACATTTGCTGCTTGCTGGATGCCTTTCACCCTCTATTCCTTGATAGCAGATTACACCTATCCTTCCATCTATACCTACGCTACTCTCCTGCCTGCCACCTACAATTCCATCATCAATCCTGTTATATATGCTTTCAGAAACCAAGAGATCCAGAAAGCCCTCTGCCTCATCTGCTGCGGCTGCATCCCAACCAGCCTGTCCCAGAGGGCACGATCGCCTAGTGATGTGTAGCAGCCTTCCACCTAGAAGGACACTGCCTATGGCAAGCACTTCCACTGCCCACCCAATGGTTGATGTGCTCCCTTAAATTCTTTGCATTGGATTCTCTGTCAAGCCGCAGGAATACTTAGCATTGGTGAAGCAATGACATCATTTAAATGAGTTAAGTGACCGAGTGAAAATGATGTTACCAGTGTTGTCACTTTTTCAAAAAAGTTGTTGACTGCTCAGCATTACTTCTTGTTTTGGGACAAGGATTTTGTTTTATTTTATATTTGGGGGTGTGGTTTTTGTTTTATATGGTGGTATGTGGGAAAGGAAAGGGTATGACATGGCCCCGATGTTAATTTAAATAAACAAGTTCCAGGGTTTTTACCTGGACTTTAAAATAAATCTGAGTTATTAAGGAAAATGGAGAAGGAATTACTTTTTCTGAATTTTCTTTTTTTAAAAAATCAAGGTAGACTTTCAACATTGCATGTATTCAACAGCATATGATCTTTTTGAAGCCAACAAAAATTATTTACATAATTATGCTTAGAAGGAGCCTGTTTCTTGTAACATAAACTTAATAATGAGTTACCAACTCTGAAACCATGAACTCATTCTGATTCGTTCTTTGTTTCCTTTGAGTGATTACTGTTAATAAGAATTACTTTGCAATTTCTATAAATGCTGTGACTCATTCTGCATGGTTTCCTGTGTTAGACCACTAGTTTCAAATGTTGCCATTCGAATCTAGAATTAAGAGAGTCATTTTTCAGTACATCCATTCTAAAATCAATTATACATGAAATAGGATTGATTAGACCCACTATTGTAGTTTCTTAAAGTATGATAGTTTTAGGGAATCAAAACAAAAATTATTAATGATAACTATTGAAAGCAGAATAAGTTTAATATGTTCTGAAAAATAAATTAATGTGAAGCTATCATGAATTATGCAAACATCACCTTTCCTATCTCTCTTTAAGAATATATTAGTGGTTATTCTTGATTGAGATAAATAGAATTGAATAGAACAAGTTTTTCTTTTTATATTGTCTGTAGCAAAGAATACATTTGAAACAGGTGGTCTCCTATTTAATGATTAAGTTTGTGAATGTACAACATACATACATGACTGTGGTATGTATCTACTATAACCTGTGAGTTCATAAGCAGAATAATCACATGGTTATTCATGAAAAGTTAAATTTGAATTCTTCCTTCTTTTTATATATAGACACACACACACACAAACTTGAATGCAATAAAAATTGTATTGCCTGTTTTCAGAAAGCAAAGATTGCCTTAGGAAATTGCATAGAAAAATTTGACTTTAAATATACTTTAAAGTCACTGAGACTGCATGTCATTTCTGTTAGTGTAAAGAGATGAAGACACAGTTACTGTTCCTTTATTTGTAATGAAATTATAGCTGTGTCTATGTAACCAGAGAAGAATATCTAGACAGCTCATCAACATTCCCACAGCATTCCCACTAGTATTTCAGGGCCTTTGGGGAGGGGTTGTTTGTAATAATTGAACTACATTGGTTTGTTCCGAATATTATGCTCATAGTGGTCTTAGGATCATTCCAGCAGCCTCTATGCTGATACTATCTCTCCAAAGCCTCTTCATTAGCACAAGTGTGACTAAATCTTCTACTTGAATCTGTGTCTCCTCCCTGAGGTTACATAGGGAAGTGGGAGAGGGACTGAAATATTTTAGAAATGATAAAGGATTTTCAATGCATCTTGCCGTATGATCAACCTAATCAAGTTGATGCCTTTAAAATATATTTGAACATTGGATAGACTTGGTAGATTGAATATGATGAGTCTGTTCATTTTTAGTCACTTAAAATTTAATAATGTCTCTCTGTGGGAGAAGTGACAAGGTAAGTGTTTTGACATGGGTTGGGGAATATTGATAAGGAGGTTTAAAGCAATAAATGATGCCTTCGTAGGAATTGTGGCTCCCATTTGCATATTTCAATAGTAAGAATTATAAGGATGACAATATGAACTGCTATAGACAACATAATGGGTTCTAAGCCCCCTGCTTGAAATTTTACCTGCTCTTTAGCTGTAGTCACAGAAACACACTTTTGCAGGTCAGAAAAGTAAGAGTAGGAGAAAAGGATAAGAAATGTGCTAAGTCTACAAAGCCACAGGGTAGATCCCAAATTCGAAGTTGAGTTTTCCAAAGCCTAAGTTTTGCTCTTTCTTTGCACAATGCTGGAGGTGGGGGCAAAGGAAAAAGTGCTTTTTAACATGTTATTGTTACAAAAATTTGGTTCTATAATTAGGAAATAAAGTTTCCTATTTTAAATGACATGTGAAATGATAGCCAATATGGCTGTAAGTAAAGATCTATTTGTACCATGCTCTGTATGTATAATGGTCTTGTAAATACTAGCCCCATGGCTGCTTTTGAGCGCTTTTAAAATAACAGATTTCAGTTAAGGGATTTTTCAGTTCAATTCTAATGTGTCCTTACTGTTTACTTTAAATTATGAAGATTTGGGAATGTGTAGGTGGTTTTCTACAAGGATGCTTTGTTTCTATGAGGTTAATTGTAAGTAATGTGCATGTATGTCAATGTATTTATATATGTTTACGTGTGTGTATGCATTCATATATTCAATAACATTATCTTGCAACAGGACTGAATACATATGGAAAACTCTCAGATTTCCAGCAGCCCTGAGGTAGCAGGTAATCTTTTATTCCATGTAGTTACTATTTCTAGTTTACAAGGAATTTATATTATTTTCAGTGAAAACAGTTGTCTTTGAAGATGGAGCAATTTACTTACCTTATTAGAATCCTTAGCTGAGGCTAAAGTGGTAGATAGCCAAAGTCATATTTCTTTTTACACCTTAACTCTTTATTTCTTTTTAATCAATCAAGTTCTTTTTTTTTTCCTTTTTTTGTGGTGCTGGGAATGGAACCCAGGACCTTATACATAATAAACAAGTGCTCTAGCACTGAGTTATAACCAGCTCAAGTTTGTTTCTTCCTGGTTCCTGTGCAGGGGCAATGAGGGGAGACCGAGCCCCTTCTTCCCTGGATGCCTAAATCAAATATCAGTTCAGGAGGGAGAATTCCTCAAATGACTTGTCATGCATGAATAGTCTTAGATTCCTCCAGGATTTAAGGCAGGATTGAAATAAGAAGTTTAAAAAAGCAGATGAAGGGCTGGGGGTGTGGCTCAGCGGTAGAGAACTTGCCTTAGTATATTCCAGGCCTTGGGTTCGATCCTCAGCACCACATAAAAATAAATAAAGATATTGTGTCCAACTGAAAAAAATAAATAAAATATTAAAAAATAAATAAAAGAGCAGATGTAGAACAGAGATATTTCATGTCAATAAAAGTATCTTGGAGAGTTCTTAAAATTTTTAAGGAAGTTCTTAAATCATTACTGAAATAATTAATGATTGTCTATTTCATGGTCATGTATATATCATGTGAAATTAGAACGACTTACCATTTTAGATTATAAATTTATATTGAACAAGTGACACTTATGGTGTTATTTGGAACAATGTTTACATTTTCACCTTGATTGTATGCCCACTATAATAAAGGAACAGATTGCTTTTTTTTTTTTTGTCCCCTTTGAAAGTTTTAATGACTATTGGATGGTCTTGGTATCTGGTTAGAATATTTAAATCTGGTTCAAAATTTGAGCATTATTAAACTAATAGTTTTATACATCATGGTTTTAATTAGCAGACAAATTTGTCTTCTAGAACAAAATGCAGAAAAAAAAAATAATGGTCATGTTGCCCAGGGCTTCCAAGGTTCAATTTTTAAAGGGTATGCAAATCACCAGAGAGTCTTATTAAAATGCAGATTCTGTGTCAGCAGGTATGGGGCATGGCTGATTTCTCAAAAACTCTGTGTGATGTTCATCTGATGGTCTGTAAATAACACTTGGACTTCGAAGTTTAAGTGTCACATTTTCAGTATTCTTAAAATATAAGTATAACATATAAATATTATATACATAAATATACATTTAGAGTGTCTATTTTTGTCTGAGGTTAATAACCAACCTGTGTTCAATGGATATGAACTTTAAACTTATACTAGAACTTCTCAGTATGATCTAAAAGAGATCTATGGACATATTTTTTATATGTTAATGTTCTCAATTTAAACTCTTAATTCTCATTATCTTAAAGAAAGTTCTCTTGGGAACTTCATAAACAGGCCATACGTTTTTAAACGTGTGAGTGAATACATGTAGCAACCAAGATTTCACCTCCTTGTTTTTAAACGTGTGAGTGAATACATGTAGCAACCAAGATTTCACCTCCTTTTGTTTCAAAGATGATTTTCTTTATGATTCCAGTGATTTGTCTCCGGGGCTGTGTGTACCTACATGAATTCATCTTGAGAAGGGTGAGACAGAAACCTTTGTTCTTGGTTCTAAGATTTCATCTACACCCATCTCAAAGTAACTTTTTTTTTTTTTTCTAGACAGGTAACCAGAGAGATTTTAAAGTATCTCATCTTTATTTTTTAGCAACAAAAAATACTGTTAATGTTAACATTTACCCATTTATTCCATATACTCTGTTTCCTTCCTGTGGAAAGAGGTATAAACACTTTATCATATCCAATTGAAGAACGTAAGAATACATAGTAGAGGTGGATGTTAACATGTAACTTAAATATCTCATTTGTATAAAATATCTATAGTAGAGATATAGATGTTTTTTTGGTACCAGGGATTGAACCCAAGGGTTCTTAACCCCTGAGCCACAACCCAGTCCTTTTTTAAAAATATATATATTATATTTTGAGACAGAGTCTCGCTAAGTTGCCTAAGAACTTGTAAGTGGCTGAAGCTGGATTTGAACTTCTGGTCCTCCTGCCTCAACCTCCTGAGTCACTGGGATTAGAGGTGTGTGCTACCACATCTGGCTAAAAAATTGTAAGTCATCAAAATTCAAATGCTAACTTTGAGTATCAGTGAGCAAACTCAATTAAAAATAAATTTGGAGTGGGCTGGGGTTATAGCTCAGCGGTAGAGCACTTGCCTAGCATGTGGGAGGCGCTGGGTTTGGTTCTCAACACCACATATAAATAAATAAAATAAAGGTCCATTGGCAATATATATATATATATATATATATATATATATATATATATATATGTTTATTAAAAAATAAGTTTAGAGCAAAAATGAAAACATTTAGTGGTACACAAATTCCCTTGGTTTTAAACTATTTGAATGGACTATTTAAAGTAGAATATTTTATATTTTTAAAAGTGAAAGAGCATCATTTTGTTTTCTAAGAAGCAATGACTTATTTAATGGGAGTAATGTTATCTGGTGTTTCATAACCTTTCCATAATATGTCATGGACAATAGTTTCACATCTGTAAGTGTAGAGCTGTGTCATCTTTTTATATTATTCCTTTTTTAAAAATTGGTATATTATACTTGTAGTGTGCATTATTACATACTCACAATATAATAATAAAATTTGTCCAGTAATATTCCCCAGTATTTCTCCTTTCCCTCCCCTCCTCTCACCCTGGTCCTTTTCCTCTACGGATCTCCCTTGGATTTTCATGAGACATCCCTCCCTCTACCACTTAAAAGATGAAAGAGCATCTTATGGAATTCTATGTAAAGCTTGGGATCTGCATTTATCATCAAACAATATACATTGAATCTATGGGATTCTTCTTTGGTCTTATGAAAATATAAACCTTTCAAATAAGGAGGGACAGTGACCTTTTACAGGTATGTGGTTACTAGGGTGTAACCTAAGGGAAAATCGATTCTGATCTAACCCTACCTTTATTCCTTCTAGAATCCTTTTGAATTGTGAGCAAATTTATTGTTGGGTTCTATAGAATCTAAGAATTAGAAGAAAATTTTTGAAGCAAAAATTTCAATATCAAATCTAAGTCATTTAAATCAACACATTTTTGGAAACTGAAGTTCTACACTTTCTCTCAAGGCTTAGCCGTGTCTTTATATTCCTAATCTCAATCTTATTATACTCTAGTTCTATTTTGTCTTGGTCCAGCCCCTGGAAATCCAGAGAACCCCCTTAGTCACAGTCAACACTTACATATTAAAAATATTCATTAAATAGTATTGTTCTCCTTTTCTTAATTTAAAACACTTATTCTCTATTTTATTTAATAGTCTTTTGATCATTTGCTTGGTGTTTTTTCCTCATATCCTATACTATTCCTTTATATACCTCTTCAAATGTATTAATCAAAATGGGGAATAATTCGCTAAATGGAGTGAGACCTAAAGCAGAATGTTAGAATTTTCTCCATTCTGCTTACCGTGGTTCTTTGAGTGTGGGCTCCAACCAGCAGTAGTAACATCTTTTAGGAACATGTTAAAATACAGAATTCTCAGGCCTCTTCCAGACTTGCTGCTCAGAACTCAGGCTGTGGGGCCCAGAGATGTGATTTTAACAAGTTCTTCAGAGGATCCTGATGTACACTGGATTTGAGGAGCATGCCATATAACTTTAGCAGAATCTTAACATTAACCTGGTGTTATTTATGGTGTTAACTGCTCGGGATAACTGGAATCTATGAACTTTTTCTGCTATGTCTACGCCAGGCTGTCCTCGCATCAGACCCTCAGGTGATTTTGGTTTGTAGATGGGCCGACCGTACTGATTTCTGCAGAATTTCTTGTTTTCAAGGCTATTTTCTAGTTCATTAAGCTCAAATAACCTCTGCCCCTTCCATTGGAACTGTACCACTGTCAGCATCTGTGTATCATGTACCTCTGATAGAAAGAATGCAGAGAGAGGAAAAAAGTCCAATGAGACTGTTCTTTTTCCTGTCCTGCTCATGACCTATTTGTGAATGGCCAGAATAGTCCACAGTCAGGCTTTAGCTATCCAGCCACGCCTTATGTGTCCATGCCCTTGCACCTTCTCTGGTCATGTGACTGTACACACATGCATAGGTGCACTCTCACACTTCTCCTCTGATCCTACACACTTCCACCTTCATTCTCCAATCCCAGACCAAAGATCTTCAGTGAGAACGTGCCAAAGCTACGGCTCTGACCAAAGTTGACCTTCAGGCTAGTGCTGTGGCATCTGATGGGCACAATCTTGGCAAGCTTCAGTGGAGATAACACTTCTATGATTCTATCCTGAGAACTGTCCTCGGGGAAATTGGCATCTTACCTCATCTTTACACTAATCTTGTTGCCCACTGGTTTATAGTCCAGGGAGATCAGTAATAGGAGCAATGGACAGGTTTGGAGCAACTTTTCTTAATGCTAGGGACTGACCAACTTGCACACATGGACACTTAGCCTAGAAGGATGTCATTCTCATGAGTGCCCCTCTTCATTTCAAAGCACTATTGCTGATTTGTCCAGTTTCCTTTAGAATCAATCATTTGAAGGTAGGACAGCATATTTCAAGCACTTGAAAATGGGTATGATTAAAGACACTCTCTGTTGTAAGTTCCTAATGCAGTCTGAGGAGCAACAAATCCAACTGTTTAGGAGGCAGAGTGCCCATCCCCCACTGTGTATAGGCTTTGGGACAGAAGCAGGTATGCTCCTAGCCCCTCATGAAGATGTGATGCATTTTCACCTGAGAGTTTGGGATGCCTTCCTGTTACAGAGATGAACCTGGGACATAGACTTCCGAGGCTTGCATCCCTGCCTGTTCCTTCCTACCTGACTGGCCTCAGAGCAAACAGCAGAACCTCTCGCAGCCTTCATGTTCTAATTGGGTAGAGTGAGCATGCTCCAGGAAACTATCTCGCAGTGTTGGGTAATATAGGACACAGGGAAGGTTTAACATAGATAGTACAGATAGACGCCAATTTAGGATGTTTTGACTTTACAATGAAGCCGAAGTGAATCTCATGTGTAGAGACCATATTGCCAATTTTGAATTTGGGTCTTTTCTTAGGCTATTGATATTTGGTCTGATCTTTTCTTGGGTTTCTAGATAGTGGCAGTAACCACAGCTCCTAGTAGTCCTGGGATCACAAGGAGAAAAAACTGACACTCTACAGAGTGCAGCTAATTTGGGGCATTCGTGGGTTAGGAGCATGAAATACATCTTCAACTTAACAGTGTTTTCCATTTATGGTGGATCTATCAGGATGTAACCCCATCATAAATCATAACTACTTGGTGCCACTTTCCCTTAGTATTATTATGATTACTGTTGTTGCTTACACTTGCCCAAGGCCTTGAAATTACTAATATTGCTTCCATTACTTAGTGAGCTAGGTTCCCAGATAAAAGCCCCACATACATTATCTGGCATACTGTTTTCAGCAATGCTCTGAGGTATGCATTGATAATCTCCCCCATCATAAATAAGGAAATGGGTGCACAGAGATGTTAAGTGAATTTCCTAAAACTACGTAGACTTTGTATAAGTCACTGTGAACATTAGAGACAAGCAGCGCTGACTAGGAAATGCCCAGTGAAGTTAGCAAGGGTGGCTGTTCATACGAGGTAACACGACTCTCCAAAGGCAGCTGGGCTCAGGGCCAAAGAGATGGCCCAGACACACTGCAATCACTCAGAAACCTGAGGTGGGCTCTGGAGAGCAGGTGGGCTCTCTGGAGACAGTGGGATGCTAATGGGTCTGGGGAGCAGGTGGACTTAGATGAGGTCAAAGAAGGCCCAAAAGTCTCTCTGGAGAGCCAACAGGACTGACATGAAAATGACTTGAGCTTGTTCAGAATGGGGCTGACTATTCATCAAATTTTTTTTTTCAAGTGACATTTAACTTGGACCAATTCTCATATACAAAAAAAAAAAAATTAGTTTTCAACTGCCTTTAAATGAATCCCAGTGTAATCACTAAAACCTCACATTTAGGTACTTTGTAACCTTTAATAATGTAAGGTTTTAAAAACTTTATTCATGCTTCTTGAAATCCACCAACAGTGTGTGTTTAGGAGGGAAAAAGAGCCCAGTGACCAACAGATAGTATTTGTGTAGACATGGATTTGCATGAATAAGAATATTTCTTTATTGTAAAAAATCTACTATCTTACATGCAGGCTTTACCAAACATAAGCACAGAATTTTTCCATTTAAATAGATCTTTTAGATATATTGGAGTCCTAGGTCTACATTCTTAAGCTGGCTAGTTCTTTCCAAATGCCTTGCTTCAGGGACAAGGAAGCCCAGGCCAGGGAAGGCTGTGGCCTCTAAATGTCATTAGCTGGAGGCCCATAACATGTACCTGGAATAGTAAGTCATCCAGAACTTTATTCTGGGGCAGATTTTCATTGACAAGGAAGAGCTGGAAATGTAAAAAATTTGTCTATTGTATGTCTTCTGGGTCTGAATGATTTTTTGTTACTCCTGACTATTAGACATGATGGTTACAGTTGAATAATAATTATTGTAATCAGGACTAACATTTTCTACAGTCGGGCACTATTCTCAAATCAAAGTTTTACAAGTATTGACTTAGTCATTCTTCACATCCACAAAGGATGCATTTGAAAGCACTAATTCTAGAATTGAAGACATGCAGACATGCAGACCCAGCAATCCATGGCCCATCTCCTCCTGTTTCCTTATCCTGTCTCTGCACACACAGGAGCTTACTAAATTTTCATAGTGTCTGGGCCAAAATTCTCCAACAATCTGTTGGCTTCATAAATTGACTATGCATTTCAGAAATCACTGTATGTTCAATACAGGATGTATGACGTTTGCATGCCCAACCTGTGACATGTTAGTGTTTTGAGTCATCGTCATTCCGGGCTGGTAAGCTTTAAAAAGAACTATGCAGAAGTCCAGAATGCACTTCCATCCTGCCAAAAGGAAAGAAGCTGGAGCCATATATCTTCAGAAGTGTATTTTTCCAAGCCTTTTGAGAAGGGGCAGAGAAACTCCTTGCAAGACAGGTCAGTGAACTTGTGGAAATGATAATGACTTACTATCCTTAAAAGTCACAGCAAATATTAAAATGCATTGGGTGGTTGCTGTTCCAGACATGATACCAAGTACTTATACCTAAGAACCACTTTCAATCTTTGTAATGACCCAATGATCTTTAGGTATTTTAATTATCTCCATTTTTATAGGTGAGAAATTAAGGATTGAGAGACTAAGTTATGTGCCTGAGATCTTCCATTCATAGGTGGCAGGTCTGTCCAATACCACACCCACCACCTGTGCCCCTGGACACTGTTGCCAGCCATCTGTCTTTGTGGGTTGATTTCTGTGTCCCCCACAGGCTCTGCTACATTGTAGCAGCAGCAGTTGCTCAAAACTTCTTTGTAACACCTCTCAATAGAATATTTTCTTGCCATATAAGTTGAGCTGGGTTCCTTGCTTCTGCCTGAGCCACCTGTGCACGACCTAGGTGAACTGCACTCAGTGTTTGCACAGGGGGATGGGTCCACTCTACTCTCCGCCACCAGTGTCCCTCTGCGGAGCCTGTGGGGCCCTAGTCTTGTTGATCCAATTTTGTTGTAAGAGTCTCAAGCAGTACTTTTTTCAAAGGAAACATGGAAGACATTTGAAATTACGGAATTTCAGTGACCTGAAGAAACTTCAAAAGAAGCAAATCAACAAAAACAGGGATTCTCTTTTAAAGCAGTGCAGTTGCTTTCTTAGTTCTTTGAGTAAGAAAAAACACGGACTGGCTATTTTCCTGTATGTCAAGATTGCAAACATTTCAGAAAATGGTCTGTGTTTGACAAAAAGATGTTATATTGAGGGTAAAATGAATTTGGACAACCATTCTTGCTACTCAGAGACTTTGAGACCCAAGAATAATAACTCTTATTGCAAGCAACAACTAGTCAAAATGTGATTCAGCAATGTGTGTGTGTGTGCACTGTTAATACAGATATAATTTATGCACTTTTGTTTAGGTTTTGGCAATGGAAAATCACTGAGGACATATAAAAATAAGGTTGCTTTTCTTCTGCAAGAAATACTAAATAAAATAATATGAGTGCCAAACCTCAGAGTTTAACAGTACACACTCAGTCTTTCTACATTTATGTTTTTATGTGTTGTATCTTTAAAAGTAGACAATTTAATAATTGGTGAATTATTTTTAATGTCAATGTCACTGTAAATGTTTTGAATTGTATAATTTAATCAATTATTAATGTAATCTATAGTCATGTAGTTTGCAAATATTTAGTATAGAAAAATAATAACTTATTTTAAAAACTATCAAGTTTTTTCCTACTTTTTGTGATTACCTGAATAAAATGCTAGAGAAGGGCTGTCTGATGGAACTTTCTGGAATAGAATTTTTCTGTACAGCAATTCCTTGCTTGTTTATCTATTGAGCATTGGAACTGACTCTTGCAACTTAGAAACAATTTTTTAATTTTATTTCATTTTTAATCAGCTTAAAATCTTAAACCCACATGTGGGTAGTAGCTATCGTATTGAGCAGCACAGAGCAAGATGTAAACTAAAATACTCATGGAGAAAACTATCCGAGAAATGATTTTTACTGTAACTGCAGATGTTCTTTTCAGATATCTGGTTTCTGCCTCTCAGTCTTCTATACTATTTATTTCTTTTCTCAATGTCCTCAAGGTATCAACTCTGGGTTGAACAAACAGCTTCATGAGAGTTGCATGACAGTGAGTTGCACTGGAATTAGACACTATGCCATGTTTTAAGAATATCTAAGGTATAGTGATTTCAACTCAAGGAAACTAAAAAATGAGAAGTGAGTATCACTTTGGACAAGAATTATTACTCCAAAAGTTTTACCAGAGTCCTCTTAAAATAATAGGCTTTGTTCATGCCTTCTTTTAAAATAGAAAACAAAGTGAAATGTAACAATTCATGGAACCACAAAGAAAGTTCTGGGAACAAAACCAGTTCTGTGCTGAGCTCCAGAGCCCACCTGGGGCTGCTTTTGGGTCAGTCTGTTGTCTCTGCCAGGGGATGCAGTGTCTACCTGTATTGGTCACTGTCCTGTCAGTAGTGGGGACCTCCTATGAGCACACACTGGCTTTCCAGACACTAAAGGGTCTTCCCCATATCAATCAATTTCTGAAGGATGGTTTTCATCTGTGTCTTTTATCAAACTTTCTTTCGTAAATTTTCAATAGGCTTCTAGCAATGTTTACCTCAAATAGACCACATTATGGGCTGTGTCTAAATTCTTCCATGGATTAAATCTTCTGTCACCTGGACCAGGTGTGGAAGGCAGCCTTGCTTCTCCTCCTTCTACTTCTAGGAGACAGCAGTGGCTGAGGACTCAGATCAGGTGACAAGTGACCACCTGTGGAGCAGGACAGGAGGATGTGTGGGAGGATACAAAATCAAAAGCAGTACCTTCAGTCACGAAGCATCTGTGTTCCAGGACTGGTGGCTGATCTAGTACCAGACAGGAAGGACCTAGATAAAATTGGGAACAGTCAGGTTCCTACTGGGTAGGGGACGCCCAAGGCAGGGAAAGAGCAACAGTCGTCACGAACACACCCACCTTCCAGAACACCTGCAATGAGGAAGACCTTCTCTCGATTCTAATAAAAAACTTTTCTCCTTGAAATTGTGTGTGTCCTAAATTCACAATCTGTTGAGTTTTGAATAATAGGAGGTGGAAAATGCATGCTAAATGACAGTAGTCTTCCTTCTGTATAATATTTCAGAAATTCCCCCCCCCCGTATTTAATTTGCTTTAATCTCAGTAGGTAACTTCAATATGACACATGTACGTGGTACGAGCCCTGGTGCCTCTAATGAAAGCAAACAGCATTAATTTCATGGTGTGACACTGGGTGTGAGCTCCAAGAGGCCACTTGCTCATGGTAATGTTAACTTCTGACTGATTATGTGAAGCTTCTGTAATTAATTTTTGACTGCCTTTTAAGATCTTTGAAATCTAATCTTTAAAATATTGAATATAGAAAATAAATTTAATTCTTTTCTCAATGACCTTAAGGTATCAACTCTGGGTTGAAAAAAACAGCTTCATGAGATTTGCATGACAGTGAATTGCACTTTATTTTTATTTTTAAAATGGCACAAGTAATTCATTGTCAAATACTATATTTGCACTATGCCATAACTCTGTTTGTTGTCAGAGAGGTTTTTTAGTTCACGTTGCAATAATTTAGTTAAAAACAGAACAGTTTTCTATGAGGTTCATGACATTTAACATGTAGTAGTTGTGACAAATTTTGTTTTGTAAAAATGTTGTCAATTTCATAATGTTCAAAAATGCAGCTGTTGATTGCTTTCCATTTATCCAAATACACTGTTTAGAAACAGATTTCCTATCTATAGAATAGACATTGGAAGTTTAGATGTCAGAAAAGCAATACTTTGGAAGGGTAACAAAATTCAACATATTTTCACAATACATTTGTAACAATGTAACAAAATTAAATTTTGTAAAAAAATCTAGTTTTGTTACATTATTACAAGGTCCTAATTAGACTGATATTTTCATATACCAATTTTAGGATGTAGAAAAGTGTGAAAATTATATGGGCCAAGCCCTAAATGAAGTAGCAAATAAATATTTCTGTGTACCCTCAAAATGAATTCTGATTTTCCTTTGACAATTGGTCCTGTTTTAAGAATATTTCTATAGTAGATTTATAGTACACTCTTTCCTTCCGGGCTGGGGACAGCTGGTGAAGTTTGACTCCTGCAAGCCAGCCTGTGGGCTCTGGTGGGAGGTCACCACAACAACCCGCAGTAGGCACATTTGATTTCAGCAGGAACACGGTATAGTGTCAGGTGTGCAGAAAGAGCAAAGGCAGGAAGTGCACCTCTTCTGCAGGTAGGAATTTTCTGCCCATCTGGGATCTGTGCTTGAGTGATTCTGCACCTGAGGTCTTGCTGTGGTCTGGTCACCTTCTCCAGGGCCAGAAGTCACAGGAAGCAAAGCAGACCTGGGCTGTAACATGGGCCAGAGCCAAGTGAGGAGGCTAAATGCACAGAAGGTGAAGCTATAGGTAAGGGGGACTCCAGAGGGTACCTGCTAGGTCTGCTGATGAGCTGAAGGGAACTTGCCCACCTCACCTCAGAGAAAACATCAACTGTCCTCCACTAAAGGGGTAGTGAGAAAATAAATACCAAAGGAATCTACTGTCCATTGTTTTGAAACATTTTGCACAGGCTTGGGGTAGAAAGATAAGCATTGTTATAAAAGTGTGTACAAAGGAATGCTTCTATAGCCAAGCACAAGATCAGACTCCTTAATGCTCTATCTCCCAGGGACAGGTAAGTAGGTAAATAAGGCCTTTCTCAAAAACAGACCTCATTCCTAAGAGTATGCTGTTCACTCCGGTGCAATAGATTCCCTTGTGGATTGTTGTTGTTGTTGTTGCTACTGTTCAGGATTCTGGTTGGATTTAGAGAATGGTAAACTGGAGAGCTTCCCAGAACAATGGGTTTTGGGGGCATGGGTCAGCTTTACAAAGGAGGATTCTGTAATGTCTGTCCCCTGGGGCTGGTGGCAACTCACGGTCCCTTTGGAAAGAGTGCAGACATATACACTATGCCATTTCCGGACAACCAACTTGGTCCTCACAGTCGCCCACCCCTCACAATGGAATTGCTTTACAAGATGATGTTTCTTCATCACGGATTAACAATGCACATCTTTCTCCAAAATGTGGCAATTCCCCACAGGGCCATCCTCCTTCCTGTGTGGGGAAATTGAAGTCTGGGTCAGACAAGGTCACCAGATTTGCTTGTGCTTCACCTTTTCAGGTCCCCTTCTTGAAATGGGACAGCTGGTGAAGTGTGACTCCTGCAAGCCAGCTACCCAGCTCAGTCCCGCCCAGCCCAGTTCTCACTTTTCTTTTTAGTTCATTGTGAATAGAAATAGCGTCCTTGAGCTAATTGCAAGTGACATCTCTTTGGCCAATCATCCTAGGCTGAGGTAGTCAGTTGGTGCCTGAAGTTGGATATACCTGCCCAAACCTGAGTTCTCACTTTCTTCCTGTGTTACTTTGGGCAAGTCATTTTATTTCTCTTAGCCTGAATCTCCTCATCCATCAGATGCTGCTGATGAGATCCTGGAGATACAGCAGCAACTCACGGAAGCTCAAAAAGTGGAGCTATTTAGATTATTGTGAATGAAAAGTTTAGCATCAGGATAAGCAAGTTTTCCCAAACCTGAAAAAGTCACAAATTGTTCCCCAAGAGTTAACCAAAGCCTAGAGACATGACAGGAAATATCTAAAATCATAATGCAGGAACATGGAGTAGGGTTGTGTGTCTCTTGCTTCAAAGCCTCAGGGCTTTGTCTGAGATCATTCCAAAGTAATAGACACATGGCAAGTTAGCAGAGATCAGCAAATTCTTTTGAAGCACTAAAAAGTCCTTGCTTGTTACAGATAATGAAGATAATTCACAAAAGCACACAAAAAGGACCTATAAATCCATGGTTCTTCTAGGTAACCACTTGTAGTTGTGCAATATTCTTTTCTTTTATTATTTATAAATGCATCCCTAAAACCTAAGACCATGCTTTTAAAAATGGTTATAGCTCATGATTACAGAGTCAGGAAAAGTACTAAGTGCTTTACCAGCATTCTGCTTTTTAACATGATTTTTAAAACATGTATTTTTTTTTAACTTAATGTTCAATGAACATATTTCTGTAAGCATGACACAGTCTTGGATTACTTAATTTTTAATGGTTTAGAATTATGTTGAATGGAAATAACCATTGCTTTTTTAGTCAATTCCCATTTTATTGACTATCCAGGCCAATTCCAATTTTATTATTGAAATATGCTCCAAAAGATATTCCCAATTACACTTTTTCCTGTTGAGGGCCACAGCCGAGTCGGGATGACGCATGGCATTTTTGCCAGAAGTAGTGGTTGAGAGGTGACGCCAGCGAGTTCTCGAGGAGTTTCTGTTGAGTTCCAGTTGAGCTCTCGTGGGGATTCCCGGAGAGTTCCCATTGGTTGGTGAAGTGCCAGAGGAGGCATATTTCCGGTTGCTGGTTCCTGGAAGAGCCGCATGGCGTTCGGGAGAATTCCTGGGGAGCGTGTGTGGAGTGTGCTGGTGGAGTTCAGAAATAAAGTTTGTTCCTGCTTCAGTGGCTCGTGATTTGTGTCCAGCCAGACTGCGGCATTTTCCCACACTTCTGATTTTTTCCTTAGGAAGTTCTAGAAGTATTGCGTTAAAATTCCAAATTGCCTTCCAGATAACTCCCTGCAATCCCACCAGCATGCAAGGAAATATCCTCAGTAGACTTTGGGTCCATTCTGGATATATTTTCATGGATAAGGGAAGGCAAACTGATGATGATGACTCTGTTAAGTGTCTTTATTTGCTTATCATATGCACTGGTAGCTACTGGTGGCTCAGTCTTACCCCAGAGACACAGAGAGAAGAAGGACTCATATGAAAGGAAGGCTCCAAGCAAACTTGAAAGGAGGACTGAGAACTATGGACTTCTGCAACTGGTCAAATTTCTACCAATAACTTGTATCCATTTGGGGGCACCTTATTTGCTGTGATTTGGATCCCACCAAAATTCAAGCTGAAATTTAATTCCCATTATGAGGTACTAAGAGGGAGGAAACTTCATCAGACTATGGTATTTGGAGGTAGGATCTTAGGGTGGTATTTAAGGTTAAATGAGACTGTAAGGATGGGACCCTAATCCAGTGAAGATGTGACTTTATAAGAAATGGAAGAAAGGCCTGAGCTAAGATGTTCTCTATTGTCATTGATGTGCCACTTCAGGACTCTGCAGAAAGTCCCCACGGATAAGAAAGATCTCACCAGAAATCTTGAACTTCTCAGTCTTATTAACTGTGAGCCAAATAAACCTTCATTCCTTATAAATTAGTCTGTGGTATTCAGTTATAGCAACAGGAAAAGCACTAAGACAATATCAGAAAGTGGTCACCATTGGGAATGAATCAAATTAAAAAGTTGATGAAAGCATTAAGAAAGATTAAAGGAATCAGATGAAAGGAATCAGGTTTGTTTATCCTAAAGAAAAGGAGGCCAGTTAGTGACCCAATTATTATCTTAAAGTTTTAAAGAACTTTAAAGAGAGAATTTTCCCCAATATGAATAGACTATTGTTAAGAAGGATAGATCATACTAAATGGGGGTACAAGGGAATAAAACAGATCAAATTGTAAGCAGTGCATGCATGACTATATCACAGTCAATCCTATTATTATGTAAACCACGATGCATCAATTTAAAAAATCAGGACTCTCCAATCAAATACAATGAAAATGCTTTAAATTATCATCTCACCTAATCTGAACCTTTTGATTTATTATCTGCAGTTTACACAAAGGACAGTTAAAGAAACTCCTTAACTTGCTAAAGTATCCACAGCTAGTATTCTGGTCACTGATGTACATACAAGTGCCTAGCTAGCACTGTGTCTGCAAATGGTTTGTGTTCAGTAAACATTTATTGAATGTAAACTAAAGATGGTAGAACTGGGACTAGATCCCGGATCTAGATGCCAAAACCCATCTACTAACTGTTGGACTACACTGTTCCCAATGGGTAATCTGTGCTTGAGGTATTTTAAAGCATCAAGTTAACTCATATATCAGCTATTACCTTGCAAATAGGTCATTAATCTTGGTCCTATCATCAGATTTCCTTTCAAGTATATTGTAACTCACTTGGGTCTACCCAGCCTTTAGATAGCAGTCCCCCCTTATCTGAAGTTCCACTTTCTGCAATTTGTTACCTACCATCAACTGCAATCTGAAGATACTAAGTGGAAAATTCTAGAAATAAATAATTCATAAGTTTAAAATAACTTTTATTATAATGTATTGTTATAATTGTTCTATTTTATTATTAGTTATTGTTAATCTCTTGCTGAACTTAATTTATAAATTAAACTTTATCAGGGACATAGATGTATAGGAAAAATATACTTTTACTTTTTAAAAAAATATTTTTGAAAAAACCAAGGTGGCTTGCAGTGGTTGGTGGAGGAGCAGAACTTTCTTCGTAGAGAACAGAACATGAGAATGTGTCTGGAGGTCAAAGAGAAACAGAACCTCAGCTCAGCACCTGGGCAATGTTCCCAGGTGAGGCGTTGCTCCTGAGCCCAGTCACCTGTACTGAGGCTATGATTCCTCTCATGTCGGTGTCACTCAAGAAGGCAAGAAAGGATGACAGTCACGCTAAAGATATCCTTGGATCTGTCTTATACAGGTTTGAATAATTCAGGCTTTAGCATTGTATGTCCAGTGACATTTACTCAGACACACAGGTGGCACATCACACTGAAGCTTGCATTATCCAAAATAGCAGGTAGGGCAGAATTCACTCATTAGTGAAAGCTAGACCACAGAGCAGGGTGAGCTTCCACAGGAAAAGCAACAGGGGACACTCATGCCATCAGACCCTGGAAAGAGGAGAAGCTGGGCTGAATTTTGGGAAATGTGTGGGACTCATCATGGTGATGCCCTCTCTCTCAAACTCCATTCACACAAAGGAGGTGGACTAGTTCGCTATGCGCTGGGGTTGTGACTCAGAGGTAGAGCGCTCGCCTAGCATGCATGAGGCACTGGGTTCGAGCCTTAGTACCACATAAAAATAAAAAATAAAGACATCATGTCCACTTAAAACTAAAAAATAAATATTAAAAAAAGACTATAAGCAATATGACAATGATGTAAGGTGAACTGCAAAACTTAGATAAACTGCAGAACTTAGAAAGACTTAAGTTAGTGGTGTGAGAGTCTATACCCGAGCATACACCCCAGGGCTCACTCAGTTATCAGCTGCACAAGCATCATCAAGCTAGGATTTAAAAACCCAGACCTTTGGGGGCCAACAGGATTAACAGGACCCGGACCAAGAGACTGAGACCTCCATCATTGTTGTCCCCCCTGCACCAGATTCTTCCAGCCCGGATGGAGTTCCAGTGACTCTGACTTAAGACACGTCACAGGTGAGCATCTGGGACCCTTGGGTGTAGATTCAGTTAGGATTTATAATTAAGATGTGTGCCTGAAGTGTGATGAGCATTAATAAGATAGATTTGATTGAATCTAACTGTGCCTCAGACTGAATCTGTAGAAACCGCTGGTGACAGGTTAGAGGTAGAGGAAGAAGGGAATGGTAAGACACTGTGGCCTGGGGACAAGGGATGAGTGTGGGGTAGGGGGAGAACAAAGAAGCCTCAAGCAGCTGAGAATGTGAAAGTGGTTCTTTTCCAAAGTTTAGATACATGTTCATGAGTTGAATCTGCCTTAATATTCTTCAAAAGATGCAAAGAAATTTTGGAACTGTTCAGGTTTGGGCAGGCTGGGGACCTTGAAGAAAAATTTTGCTTTTAAGACTTAGAGATTTAGTGGATCTAAATGGGTGGATCACTGTGCTCCCTAGGCAGCTCATGCCAAGTTCACTGATGATTTTCCTGTTGCAAAATGCAATGGATGTTTTTGAGTCCATGTATGCTGCTTGTGATTTGTTGACCACTACCTCCATCCATCTATCTATCTACTCACCTCTACCCCTTTATGCACGCTGTGGCTGCAGGTAACACTAGGGGTTACTTGATGCCTTCCAAACTCACTTTAATTGATCACTTTAAGTTGATGCCTTCCAAACTCACTTTAATCCTAAGCCTCTCAGGAATTTAATCCATGGGTGTCTCTTCAGCAACCTACTGCTGCAAACTGGGAATGAAAAGGCACCTGCATCATAGTATCTTTTCTTCAAGTACTGTTTAAACCAATGTAATGGGTTTTGTTTGTTTGTTTTTGTCACATTCTCTCACTTATATCGTGTTATTTTTTTTAAAGTTAAAAAAGAAGAAAATATACTTGTCTGGAGCAGTGAAATAATCACTGCTTTGAACTATGTAACCCTGGACAGTGAGACACCACTACTGGGAATCTTTCAGTGTGAAAGTGCTAAAGGAAATGTGGATTTTCAGATGCATCATGGTTCAACACTCATGCAGGTTCGTGATAATATTAGATAATTAAAATAAAGAATCACAACAGTTTATAGCTTTCTTTCTTTCTTCTTTGTTTAATGTACCCAGATTTATGAGTCTCCAAGACACCCTGACTGTCCAATATTGAGTTTAGCTATGTCCACAGGCCTTCTATGTTCACATAACGTTCTCTGTTTGTACATTATATTTGAGTGCATTACACTAATATAATAACGGGTGTGTTTTTATGCAATATGACTTTGAAGATTCCATCTACTTGCCTACTTACAGGCCTACTTTTTACATGATACCTTTCTCAATATTGAATCAGCAATAACTGAGTAGTCTATAGCTAGCTCCTCACTGAGTAACAGTCCAGTAAAGTGTCCCATAGACTATACTCACGACACTGATTTAGGAACCTCCTAGAACTCTTCCATTGTTCATTTGAAGATTTCCATGCGAGACTTAATCTGCACATGACTATTCCCATTCATCAGACAACAGTACTTTTGTGAAGAAAAATCAAGCCCCAGCATTTTAGCTCTCGTATCCAAGTCTGATGTAGAAATAGGAATAAGGAACTAAAAACAAATGGTGATAATTTCCTTGTATTTGAACTTGGTTTACATTTCCAAAATTCTGTATGCATATTGGCTTTCTCAGACTACAAAGATATGAGACACCTCAGAGAGAAGTACAATTGATTATTTCCATCTGTGGTATATGTACCTAGCATAATTTGTTTTTGTAGTGTTTTCTACCACAACATAACTTCTGAGTCATTTCAGCATTTCTTTGTGCCATGTTGATCACAAATAAAAAACATTTTCTATGGCTTCTCAATTGCCTTGCCTGCATGCAACTTTCTTCATCTTCACACCCGTTTCTCATTCCTTATTTTGATTAGCCATGTATAATTGCTAATTTACATACCATGTATGAACATATCCAAAAATAAAAATCAGAATATCTAAACTTCTTATTTCTCTCTCAAATGTTGGTCATTATTAATATTAGACTTCTTAAAAACCTTGTAACATATGTAATTGAATATTAATCATCAAAATCAATCTTTTAAAAAGAATTTGCCAAATAACAGAATCGTTAAATATTGTCCATACAGATATTTCCCCCCATGTAAATAAACTGGGTCTTGAAATATATCCTATTCACAACTTCAATCCTCTGAAACTAGAAATTCCTATATTGAAGATTAAATCAACACAATGCAATTTCATAGAAAGGAAGTTTTGTTTTCACATATCCACTTTATATGTTTTCATCCAAATTATCATGTGCTGTGAATTTTATGCTGCTACAGACTTCAAACAGTTTAGATTTCATTTCAAATAATTTCACCACTATTATAATGGAAACTGGTTAAAAATATCCCAAAATATTGGGAATCTTTTTTTTTTCATTTGACACTTTAAAATTCTTTCACAAGATAGTTACTGAATGCCTACTATGTCTTTGACCCTGTGCTGTGCTTTATGATATTTCACATTTATCTGGCATATATATAAAATTAATAAATCTTTATCATCATGTTTGAAAAGAGTGAACATTAAAGTAGTATTAATAACTTTAAAGTGGAGATCTTGATTAGTGTCCGTCAAGGGCTCTAGTGTGGCTAATATATCAAAAACCAATGTAGAGTGATGGAAGACGAAACCAAAAAAGGGGGTGAGAAAATAATGTACAGACTTTAACCATTTTAAGCACTTGGGATTGATAAGGGAAAATGTTGTAAGAATTCAAATAGAGAAGGACGTGATACCACTCTGGTTTTCAGTGGCTCATTTGGATTGCACTGTGATGAAAAGACCACCGGTGAGGAAGGACTTCAGCAAGGTAACCAGTGGGCACTTTTGGTAAAATCCAAGTGAGGTGTTGCAGTAGGTGGGCAGGATTACAGCAGGTTTCAAAGTACCTAGTTTCTAAGTGCAATTTACAAGCACAATTATATGATATTGAAAAAAAATTTTTGATCTCTCCCAGTTTCAGGATCCTCATCCATAACTGGAGTTTATGTGTATAATTATATGGTAGTAATTGAAGTCCAGGATTCAATACATAATATAGAATAAAAGTTGAAGAAATTACTAACTTCGTTTAATATTGAATGTGAACAGAAGACTGGATGAAATGGTTGGGAAAATGGAATATGGAAAATTTTCTAAAACCCAGTGGATTTTAAACTTTTAAAAGGGCATATTTATTGTATGTGACTTATATTTCAGTACTAAAAACAAAACAAAAGGAATCAGGGGTAGTATTCTGAATACATATTTTTTTCTAAAATCTTTTAGAGACATCATTTCACATACTAAAAAATAAAATAAAGTGAAAAGAAAATGAAGAATGGAATACAAATAGAAACAAATTACCCTATTTTAAACAAATAGCATAACGACATCACCCAAAAGTTGGGAGGAGAGATTAACTTATGTAACGGTAGTATACAGCTTTTTAACCATCTTCTTCTAGGCAAATGCCAAACAGAACTATGTTTATGAGCTTTCTATTACTATAATGAAATTCCTGAGAGAATCAAATTATAAGGAGGAGAGACTCATTCTGGCTCATGGCTTTAGAAGTTTGAGTCCATGATGTCCTGGCTCCTCTCATTTTGGGCCTATGAGAAGAAAGCACATCATGTTGGGAAGAGCAGGCTGGAGCATGCTGCTCACCTCGCCTCAGCAGGAAGGTAAAGAGAGAGAAAGAAATTGCCATCCCAAGATACTCTTTAAATTTTCCCACCAATGACATAAAATTTCCTACTAGGACCTACTTCATAAAGTTTTCTACAACCTTCCAATCACACTAAGCTAAGGACCAAGGCTTTAACACTTGGGCCTTTGGGTGACATTCAATAACTACACTATAGCAAACTGTAAATAAATGGTGAGCTTAAATAAGTACATTTGTTACGCTTATGATTCAATAAGTTTGAAACGACTTTTATGTATATATTAGGATTAAGAACATAAATAAATCATTTGCTCATTAACTGATTGGTTATTGGTATTTATCCAAAAGGACTCAAATTAGCATGCTACAATGATATGTGCTTATCAATGTTTATAGCAGTGAAATTCACATTAGCTAAATAATGGAACCAACCTTGGTGTCCATTCAGATGGATACAGGACAGATTTATGAATCTGAATCTACAGAGATAATTGGAGTGAATAAGAGTAAATCTATTTTTAAAAAATTAAATAATTAGAATGAATTCAACTTTCCCCCCTTAATTATAAGTTGAGATCAAGAAAAGGGAGAACAAGATCCTTCTTTGAGGTGACTTTGGGGTTGAGGGAGCTAAAATGCTATGAGTAGGCCTTGGGTAGATATAGAGTGTGGAGGCCCAGTATGAACTGAAGGTGCACCCAACGAACATCAGTTCCCGGCCAACTTGTCCTTGCCTTTTCTTCTGGGAATCTGAAAAATTTAGAGGCAGCTATAACACTACTATGGCCAGTCACACGCAGGTGGATTCTCATCAAGAGCTTCTCCTCAGAGAACAGGAGGAAACTCTTCACTAGAGAAAGCAAGTGACTCTTTCTCTTTCCTGTGGAGCACAGCCATTTTGTGAAAGTGAGGTAGCAAACATGAGGGAAATTATAAGACACATTGTCAGACTACACCTTAAGACAGGAGCATCCTGGATCCAAAATCAGTGAAATACTCAAGCAACTATTCGTTAGCATTTCTTTTACTTGTAGTCAAAATCACTCTGTTTTAGAAAAGCTGCCAATCAGGGAAGATGTGGACTTATCATCAAATTACCAGAGAGTAGGTGGAGTTATAGAAAATTCCATGGAACAGGAAAAAATTACAAAATAGAGAAGTGCTGTCTGGTAGCCAATGAATAACTTGTATACAGTTTAGTTATTTTGTGTTGTTGCCACTTCATAATTGGGAATAGTATTGTTCATGGTGAAATTGGCTAAATCATACATAATTTTCATTATATTATTTTAGGTAGTATCAGATTTTTCTCACCTAATTCACACAAATTGGATATGATTTTTCAAATTGCATGAAAGTTATTTTCTCTTCTAATTGGCATAAACAAATAGAAGTATATGAAGAACTAAAATTAAAAAAAACAGTTAAGGTATCATGCTTAAATATTTGTGAAGAAGACAGAATAAAAAAGCAAAATTTCATAGTACTACTAAGTTTCTTTGAAAAGTTTAAAATCCCACATTAATGCTTAGCATTGTAATAAATGAATAAAAAAACATCCATCACAACAGCATTAGTGACAATAAATAGAAACAGAACCACCACAGTAAATCAAAACAACACTGAGATCTCACCTCACCCCAGTTAGAATGACAAGCATCAAGGGTAAAATATCAATAGATGTTGATGAGGATGTGGGGAGAAAGGAACACTGTGGACTGAAAATTCCACTATGGAAAGTTTCCCGAAGATTCCATAAAACTTTAGGAATGGAGCTGCCCAGTTATTTCATTCTCATTATGTATCCAAAAGAACTAAAATTAGCAAACTATAATAATACATCCATTCCAATGTTTATAGTAGTGCAACTCACAACAGCCAAGTAATGAAACAAGACTGGATGCCCATAAACAGATGAATGGATAAAGAGTATGTGGTATATAGACATAATGGAGTTCTACTCGGCTATAAAGAAGAATGAACTGTTAATGTTAACAGTTACTGGATGAAACAGGAATACAGCAAGTTAAGTGAAATAAACCAGACTCAGAAAGTCAGGGGTCAAATATTTTTGCTCATATTCAAAAGCTAGTAAGAAAAGAATTTTTTTTTTTTTAAAAAAGGAGAACTCAGAAAAATAGAAAATAGATCAGTACAATAGGGGCAAGGGATCAAGGAGGAAGGAGTAGGGAATAGAAAGGATAAGAATTGGGGGAGAAGATGGATCAAATTATGCTATGTGCATGTATAAATATATCACAATGAATCCCACTTTAATGCACCAATGAAAACTAATAAATGGAAGAAACGAATAAGGGGATCAGGTGGAGGGAGGAGTCGAGGAAAAAGGGAAGTACTGGAGAATGAAATGGACCAAATTGTATTATATGCATATATATAAATATGGCATAATGAACCCTATTGTTGTGTTAATTATAATGCACTAATAAAAAATGCCAGGAACTCATAGAGGAGAGAAAGTTAAAATTTTAGAAATTTTTTAAAAACTGTGTTAATCATTGCTCTAATCCACATTTACATCCTCATAATGTTATACCAACTTTTCATGATTGGATAAAATGACCCGTGTGCTTGAACACTTGAAAACTACCAATGATAACACTCCACCTACCCTGACAATTTCTATTTCTTCAAGTGAAAAAATTATATTTTAAACTTAATATGTATGCAAGATTACCTACTTGTTAATTGCCTGCACATATAAACATGGCAAGAATATTTGTGTAGGAGGTTGGGAACTTTAAGCTCCTTTCTTCTTAGGGACCAATCCTGACTACCCTCTGTTTAATACTTAATCAGGATATTTATCTGACTGGTCAAAAATTAGTGATTGGGTCACAGGGAGTTTTGGGCACTGTTTCATTGTCTTAAAAGGGATGAAGTAGTAGAAAAGGTTAGATAGAAAGTTCTGAACCTAATCTATGCTGGAGCCCTGTACTATTTAATTCTATCCTATTCTTTTCTTAGACCTTAACCTTAGTCTGCAAATATCTTGCAAGTCCTCAGAAAAAATAATTTGGTATAAATCTAGGATACATATTATAAGATACAAATTTCTAATATTCAGGTATGCTATTATTTTACTATTAGGCCAACATCATTTAATCATCAATACTTTTTTGCATAAAAATCATGTTTTTTTAATAAATGCTGTTTCTCTTCATAATTCTTGTAATAATAATATCGTAATGCTCATGTTTTCTGTAAAGAATTTGAGGTGAGTTTGAGGTAAATATTTAAATTATACCAACAAAATAGCAATGGAAAATGATTGTGAAATTAATCCAGGCTTTTATTAGTAAATGTTTAAGCACTTCATTCTTTTCTTGAGTATCTGAAACATCCTAATGAAATTTTCCGCAATTAGATTCCTTATTTTCCAAAATTCTTAGTTATACAAAACCATTTCCCCTTATATAAATTCCAAGTAAATAAACATTTTTACATCCAAAATGAATGTACTATATACTGTCATTCATTAAAAAAATATTCTGTTTAGAATCATTCTTGACTATAGATTCCAGAGGTGATTTATATAAATTAGGACATTTCAGAAAATGTTATTTAATAAAAGGGAGCTTAAATTTGCTTAAGTCCTCAAAATAGGATACCAAATTGGATAAATATTTCATTATTACCTGTGAGTATGTATTCAGATATATATAGTTTTCATAGTCTCAGCATAGAATGTTTGTTTAGAATATGAGGGTTTATGATTATTTTTAATATTTCTACTTTCTCTATATTGTATTCTCCACTCATTGAGTTCCTTGTTTGTTTTAATAGCACTGTGTGTTTTAAGATGGAATAGAGACAAGGCGTGGGGGGAGAGAATAAAGAACAAGAGAATAAAGAGAATCAGTAAAATTTAAGATAAAAAAGCGTGAATGCTAAAATAATCACAAACATTTTGTTGATTTTCCCTACTGACTTAAACCCTCCCTATAAGTCCATATTAGATATTATGAACTGATCAAATGTTTTTAAGTAACAATCTGTAGTTTATGTTTACTGTGCCCTTCCACAGTATCTCTGCTTTTTGGAGCATACACCTTCAAGTGGCAAAGAGGAAGTGTTATATTGACCCTGAGAATACCAAGCAGTCAGAAGAAATAAGCCCATCTCAGTCAACCTAGAGCAGTTGCTTGAAATCAGCATGGTGCAGTTTGCATCCATGCTTAGAACTAGGATGTCTTCCTTCCCTTTCTTGTTCTCACAGGTAGGGCAGAAATCATCCTAAAATCCAATGGGCACAAAACCTAGATGGAAGACTATTTTATGGGATTTGTCAGTCTGATGATGTATGTATGTGGGACAAATAAATTGAAAAGACCAAGACTAAGCTCTGAAAAGAAGAAACAATACATGGAGGGAGATTTGTTCATTGTGCATAGGACAAGTTCTACCCCAGAGCATCTGGGCACTTTTTCAGTGATATATTTAAAAAGTACAGTGAAGACATGCCATATGCACTTTTAATTCCAAAATCTGAAAGACTTGCAGACACCCAACTCTGGACTATCTGTGGTCCAGACTGGGACAATTTTAAATGCTCCGAAAAAAAAAGGATAATATTGGTGACCATTTGGGGATGACTTGACTATAAGTATATTTTAAATTTGCACTGCAGTTTTTATTCTTTGAAGAAAAATTTTAAAACAAATAATATTAAATTGATGACACTTTCTACATTCTCATATAATTATTTAAAAACGCAGATTTAACAGAAATATTCAAGAAATAGCTGTTATTTTGGCTCTGTCTGCTTTGTACAATCAAGGAATTACTGAAATTTATGATAATGCCAACAAAATAAATATTAAAAATAAATTTCACAAATGTCAATAAAGACATTCCACATTGCTCATTTCACACTAAATGTTTTCTTTAAATTTACACATCTTTAAAAATTTTACTTGTTTTGTTATAAAAGTTAAAGAATCCAAAATAAATAAGAAAAATAAAAATTGCTAATTATTCCATAGTTTAAATTCAACTCAGATGCTTATTATTTTGTATCTTTATATAGTCAATTGCATACAAAAATAACTTTTAAAAAATCAAGAATCTAGGCTGGGTGGCGTATGCCTGTAATCTCAGCAGCTCAGCAGGAGAATGGCAAGTTGGAGGCCAGCCCGGGCAATTTAGCAGAAATCTTAATGGAAAGTCTCAAAGATTTCTGCTGAATATGTATTTTAAAACAATTATATAAGTATGTAAAAAGTGTCATTAACTTTATTTTGAGACTCCCTTTTCAAAATGGTCTCAACATAAAAAAAAAAAAATAGAAAGGTCTAGGGATGTTGCTTAGTGGTGGAGCACTGAGCTGGGTTCAACCCCACTACCAAAATAAAATAAAATAAAATAATATAAAATAAAATAAAGGAAAGAGCTTTTAGAAATATTTGTCCAAGTTTACATTAAATACATGATTTGACTTATTTATATAAATACTATTTATGGAATCTAATAATAAAGGAATATTTATTGTCTTTATCTTTCAAAATTTCATGTAATATAGTAACCTTTGAGTTTGCTCTTCAAATGTTGAACTTGGGGTTCTCATTCATGTTGTCCTAGAAGGGAGGCCCCAGACACTTAGCAATCCTTATGTTTTCAGATCCCATAGAGTGAGAGCATAATTATACATATCTGGGTTTCTAATATTAGCATACATTTTAATTGAAATGACTTAACTTTTGGATTTTTTTAGGAAGAATAGAAGATTTTCTCACATTTCTTAGCTGACCTATATTAATCTCCCATGTCTCTTAGAACAATTCAGTTTTCTTTAGAAAATACTGCAAAATGTGTATATCCCATGTAATATTGTGTGTTAAAGAAAACAATGGGAGTATTTGCTATAATTTTCATGTTTCCGTATACTGAGACATATGGGACATAGGCCATTGTGATAACAAATAATATAAAAATTATTAATGCTAATAAAATTCTCATAAAAAACAAACATACTAATAACCAAATGAACTATTAAGTCAAGCTTGTTTTAATGGATACATAGCTTTTGCATTTTGGAAAGAAAAGGAGGAAAATGACAGTAGTAGTCTGAAAAAGGAAATATCTAAATTTTGGACATAGTATATCAAATTTTCCTAAATAAAAAGCAAAATTCTGTCCTTATAAAATATTCCTTTCATCTCTACCCAGTGTTTAGTTTGAGGTCACTTAAGGACAGTGAAACAAATACTCTTTTAAAACATTATGCATCTGGCTGACATAAATCAGAGAAGCATTTCTAACTAGTGGTCCCTCATTGTTGTCTGTCGCTCCAACCTACTAGAATTTAGGTACCATTTATTTTTATACATGTTACAGATTTTAATATTTATTTGCCAGCAAATTGATTTTGAAGCATAGCTTTTCTAAGAAGTGAATCAATTCAAAATACCACTTACCTGCTCATCCTTCCTTTAACTAGACATGCTTTCCAAAAAATATAATCTTTGATATAAGTAGAAATTGTTTTTAAATAATACTCAATTTTGGAGGAAGATAAAAGTACAAAAATATGGATTATCAATCAAAACCCAACCTTGAATATTTGTAGACCATTAATAAATGTTAAAAGAATCATTCTAGCACTGAGCTTGGTTTAAATCATTTTCACTCTTTTAGCACCATCTGGTGGAAATTAAAAAAAAAAATCTTAGCAACTGTAAAACAATTGGTTAACAGTGTGTTACTCGTAAGTATGTAGTTCATGTGAGTGATTGTTGTATTGCCCCAAATTATCAATACAGTGTGTTAAAAGTGTATTTAAAATAAACAGTCAAATTGCAGTATGATTAGAACCAAAGCATGATGAAATATATTTGTAGGAATCATTGGCAATCTATTGTTTTTATAGGCAGCATCTTTTTGCAAAGGGTTTTAAAGATTCTCCAAATTAATAAAAAAGCAGGTTACAGTTATTCATTAGAATGAAACGATCTTAGATTTATATCTTTTTGGTTTTTACCTAAGATATTTAATAACATCAGAAGTAACAAACAGACATAGATAACTGTGAGAGCTGCACATGTGTATAACCGTGTAACCACCTTGTACACAGCAGCAGTTATAATTTGAAGAAATTTTTGAGGAAACTACTTTTCTTCTATTCCACTGGTCTTCACTTCTGTTTTTATGCCAATACCACAGCAAACATAACAGTTTGGTAATATTTCTCATCGTTTCCCCAATTTTACTGTCTTCAGTATATGTTTTAAAAAGATGAAAAATTCTGTAATGCAAAGGTGTACTGGGAATATTGTTATAAGCATTAGTTATTTCACTTTCCCTTAACGTGGCAGTTACACAACTTTAATTTTTCACTGATATCAAGTTTGTTAGATGTGTGTACAATTTTAGAAAGTAAATTTTCAACCATATAACATGCATGATCATTAGTTTAGTAAAACTGTGATTTCTAGTCATTCTCATATTGGGTTTAAAAAAAAAATGTTGAATATTGCCACGCGCAGTGGTGCATGCCTGTAATCCCAGTAGTTTGGGAAGCAAATTCAAACTCAGCCTCAGCAAATTATCGAGGCCCTAAGCAATTTAGCAAGACTGTCTCAAAAGGAAAAAAAAAAAAAAAAAGACGGGGGTGGGGGGAGACTGGGGATATGGCTCAGTGGTTAAGTGCCCTTGGATTCAATCACTGGTACCAAAACATTAAAGAATGAAAAAAAGAAAAAGATCTATCCAAAATTGACTCTTTAGTTCCTTTCATTTCCCCCTTGCCTTTTCTTAAGCTGTTTTTTTCTTTTTGAAATGCTTATTTGTTGCTTGTCAAAATCTTATCTGTATTCATAGTTACATTTCAAATACAACTTCTATAAGGAACAATTTTTGATTCCTATCCATAACCACCAGTTGAATTAAATGGTAGAAATCTCGGCTTCAGGACCTGCCTATGGGGAACACTGTGTTCTACAATGGAGCTGAGTGGAAACAACCCTTGTATTCATATAGCAGTGCAATGAAAGGAATCAGAAAACACAGAGACACAACTTAACAGGAGCAAGGCTTAATGATACTGTGCAAGATAATGCTGGGTCTAAATTAAAGCAGTAGCAATCTTTTAAATGATGTGAATCCAAAGGAAAAACAGTTCTTCATAATTTCAATATAATTAAATCCAATAAGATATTTCTATTTGAAGTCATTAAGTAACATTCTTCCACATAAGACAAAGAAATATTTATAAACTATTTATAAACAAAGGTACTTAGAAATCAAATATCACTGGCTAAAAATCATTCTGCAAAAGATTTGCACTGAAAAAAGTCTTAATTTGTAGTTTAGTATCGCCCTCTGCTGTTAGCAAACAGTAATGAAAATCATTTAAATATGATTGTAGATAATACAATGTATTCATTTTAAATAATCCATTCAAATTTTTATGTAATCTCTCTATATTTTAGAGTTGTGCATGAGATTTTATCTAAGAAAGCAATTTGTTTTATTTTATTTAAATATATAAAAACAATAACTGTTAAACATTGAATGTATGGCAAATAGTCTTGATGATGAATTTATTCTCCGAAATCTGTATCTACATCATATAGCTATATTATCTGGATAATAATTATATATGAGCAAATACATAAGGCATTATCTGTATTGATACAAATAATAAACATTTACACTGAAATGCTAAATTTCCTCCTTGTTACAAAATTGAAATTTAAAGAAAAAATACTTCAAATTTCATAGATTTCCAGAACAGGACAAACTATATCTAAATACACAATTTTTCAATAGCTGCATTTAAAAAGTGATAGGTCTAAACACAGTTTTAAACACAAATTCATAGAGATAAATAAGAACAAAAGCTGTATCATAAAAAATAGAAATGAAACATTATACTATTACTAACATTTTGTTTCCAAGATGAAAACAGAGCATAGACACTCAAGGAATGTATTTTTTCATGTGTATTAAAAATATTTACTGCTTTTCTAAGTTGTTTACTATTTATGCTAGTAGTACAGAGCTACTACTTAGTGTTCCCTGCCACTTATGACAATCAAGAAAAAGAATCTTAAGATTAAAATATTAAGTACTGTTATCAAAAGTAAGAGAGAAAGTAAAGGTTGAGTTAATTCAGATAAATCTAGAGAAAAAAGTATGAAGTAATTTGTGATTCAATTAAATCAATTTAGCAATAAGGTTAATACATTATTATGGAAATATCATTTAGCAATTTATATAGCACAAGCTTAAACTTTAATGGTTTGCTTCCATTTTTCTTTATTCTACCCTTTTCCCCATATATAATTAATCTTTATAATTTGCTTCGTTTCACACAATATAAATGAATGTCTTCATTGCGCAGACCATGAAGCAACTGCTCATGACCAAGAATAGATTCTGTGTGATTCTGCTCTGAAGCTTTGATTAAGAATCTTACCTCTTTGCACTTGTGTTACTCAGCTTCCAGAGCTTTTAAGTCTTTCTACTTGTAGATGCAGGAAAAAGCAAGAGAGAGCCTGAGGCTGGTCAAATGATTTTATTTGATTACTTTTTGGTATCAAGGATTGAGCCCAAGGGCACTTACCCACTGAGCCACGTCCCCAACTCTTTTTATATTTATAGACAGGGTCTTACTAAGCTGCTGAGGGTGGCTTGGAGCTTGTGATTCTCCTGCCTCAGCCTCCTGAGCTACTGGGAATACAGGCATGCACTATCATATTAGGTTGGTCAGATTATTTTAGCACTATGCTTAGAAGTGTTGTGTTAGGGTTTGGAAATGAGATGCATTCCTAAAACTCATGTGTGAGACAATGCAGGAATGTTCAGAGTTGAAATGATTAGATTAAGAGAGTTGTAACCTAGTTGGCCAGTTAATCCACTTGATGGACTAATAATTCGAAAGGACTACTGTATTGAGTGGTGATTATAAGCAGCTAGGGTGTGGCCAGAGGAAGTAGGAGTGTCTTTGAGTTTATATTTTGCCCCTGATGAGTGGAGTTGAATGCTCTCTCTGCTACCTGGCTATCATAAACTGAGAAGCTTCCCTCCACCATGTCCTTCCACCATGATGCATCTCCTTATGCCCAGAGCTATGGAGTTGGTTGACCATGAACTGAACCTCAGAAACCATGAGCCAAAATAAACGTTTCCTCCTTTCAGTTGTTCTGTAAGGTTTTTTGGTGACAGAAATGAAAATAAAGTATGGTTTACATGATTTCACTGCATTACATTGGATATTGGTAAAAACTAGAAGTCACTATCCACTTCTTTTCATCATTGCCTTAGACTCTAGCCAGTTTGTTTTTAAATAGCTATGACATTGATGTTTTATATTTTCTTCAATCAAGAGAATGTTACAAGTTTCCTTCTGATAAAATATGCCATGTTCCCAATTTGCCTCAAGTTGAAAGAAAATATAATTCAATGAGGTTCTTTCCAGGATAGAAAAGCACATAGGAAAGTTGGCCTGTGCCATGAAGATGCATGAGAAGGAGGAAGAAAATGACAGAACAGAGGTTAGGAAGGTCATGGAGATCTCCTCCCTTACCCTACCCCCCACACCCCCTTCAGCCCACAGTATAACTTTGAAGATGGTTATTGTATATTTCAAATAAGTGCAAATAACATGATCTTTGAAATTGACCTTGAGTTTATAGATCTTTGAAATTGACCTTGAGTTTTCCAGTGCCAAATTTTTAATTCTGGCACATGTAATTTCATTATCTTGCAAAGAAACTTCCCAGTATGGCTGTCCTTGAACTTAGCTAGACACCTATATTTTTCTTATCTAGATATGTATTTAAATAAAATTATCAAGTTAATGTTTGTGATGGTTATAAATTTGATATTGTAAAATCATTTTGTGAGACCATGGGATAAACAAGGAACACTGTTCTCCAAGTGTGATCTGGAAGACATCATAAATCTTCAAGAGAATCCTTGGGTGTAATTATGGAGCCTGAGGTGAGCTGATGGTGTACCTGTGGCTGTGGGAGGCTGACAGACACTTGAGCCTAAATCACCACTCATCCCTGAACACCACCTGTGTTTTTCAAGAGATACTTGTTCTCTGGTGCTCTTGTGAGTTGATTTATAGATCTTGGAAATTGACCTTGAGTTTTCCAGTGCCAAATTTTTAATTCTGGCACATGTATTTTCATTATCTTGCAAAGAAACTTCCCAGTATGACTGTCCTTGAACGTAGCTAGACACCTACATTTTTCTTATCTAGATACACATTTAAATAAAATTATCAAATTAATATATGTGATGGTTATAAATAAATTTGATATTATAAAATCATTTTGTGAATATAAACATTCTTACATTCTGGTATTTGGCATTGTATTTACATTTACTCCTGTCACTTAAAAATTGCTTGTTAAACCATTTTAACTGTTTTCATTCATACTCATATGCATTCTAAGTTTTTTTTTCTGGTTATTTCTATAATCATAGAAAAATTTTTGTATATCTTTAGTATTTTATGTTTTAGTTACTAAACTCCTTTTATAGTTTTACTTTCAGTAATATTTTGTTCATTTCTGCATCTTTCATTTCAAAGTGTTATGTAAAAAACTAAGCTTGAACTTCAGTTGGTTTGTAGAATATTTCACACATGTACAAGGTAGTACAAAAATGTAATTATATTCCTCTGAAGTTAAATTTGTACTGAAATATATTGTTATACTTACAAAAATTAAGTATTTAAATTTTATGAGCACATCTTCTGATCAATCAGATTATTGACTGTCAAGAACATAGACTTTAGTGTGTTTTAAAAATAATATCAAAATATCAAAATGATTGGATCGATCCCAACTCATTTGATCTGTGAAAGAGCTTACCTATTTAACACACACAGTGTTTGCAGTGATGAGAAGACAAAAGAGGTGCTCAGTACTCATCCCAACACATATGCACAATGGTTAACATGGCTTATGTAATAGATAACAGGCTGCCAGGAAACACACCACTTGTCCATCTGTTCCTACACTTAATGTGGAGTTTTATCCAAAACCGTCAGACAGATAAATCTGAGCCACTCTAAGCAATTTTGTCTTAGAGTCTTATTGCTTCACTTTAGTAAATTTCATCCTTAAGGCAACATATTTCAATCAATCTATATTTTTAAAAATAATTTTCCCTTGGCAAGCTGTATGATTTCTAATTTAGCATCATCTTTGATTTATGATGATTTACTCTATGGCAATAAGAGTGACAATCAAACTTGGAGAAATATCTTATTTAAGAAATAATAACTCAGTGAAAGTATTTTGTTTCAGTCAGGTTCCGTCATTCAGTGTGGGACATCTCTTCACTGCCTCAACATTATCAATCAATCTCTCTCTCTCTTTCTCTCTCTCTCATTCACACAGACACAAACTCATGCCTAAAAATCTGTAGATCTCTGTCCCTTTACTTTGGGTATCATTTTGAGTTTCGGTGTTTTTGAAAACTAGGTTTTGATATTCACTACATTCACCTTTCCATAACTTATTTAATAGGAATCACTATAAATTCATTCATTACAATATTTAAAAATTATCTGAGGACTTAATCATTGCCAACTAGTGGGTGCTGGATATATTAATGATAAGAAAACAATCATTCAATTTTTTTAAGATTACATCCTATGCAAAAGAACAATAAGAAAAAGTTTCTACAGTATAGTTGTCTAATTACTTTTGTGAATATTTGTAACATGGGAAACAAGCTGGATTTGAAAATTTATCCAGACTTCATATAGAAGTGACATTTATTCTGACACTTTCAGAAAAATGAATCAAAAAGATTTGATTGTGTGTGTGTGTGTGTTTGTGTGTATGCGTGCATGCGCCTGTATTTGTTTTTGATTGCAGGAGGATAGGGTGCTTATTGAGAAGACGAGATGCATATGGAGTAGGTGAGTCTGAAGTTTCAGTCCTCAGTTGTCTGCATTTGGGAAGGAATTCAGCACAGGCCTGTGAGCTGTGCTTTGAAGATCAGTGCTTTTCTTGTACTCTATTTCTTCAGAACAACAGGGTTAAGTGTATGTAACTGCAGTTTCCTCTTCACGCTCACTCCCGGGGGAAACAAAGGAAAACACACGCAACAAATCAAGTCTTGAAATGTTCAAGGGAAACTTTTAAAAACAGGGATAAAATGGACAACAATGTAACAATGGAAGTCTTTCTATTCCCAAGTCAGCTCAGAAGCTGTGAATGTAGTAGGAAGGTATTCATCTTATAAACAAATACAAAATGTCTGAGGAATTCCTGGAAGACAAAAGCTGACATCATTTGATAGGTGAAAGCTTAAAACTGATATTCCCATATCAGACTCATTTGAATGAGAGTTTTAATTTCACCCTTGCTTCATTATTTCCATTTTCACTTTGAAGGTCTATTTTCTGTTTATTCATGATACAGACATTAATAATCATAGCCAAAGGTTGTAAGTAGAAATGAGAAACTGTACAACAGAGAAGCCTTCCTGAGCTAGAGTTAATTCAAATCTGCTGGTTAGTCAGAGAAAAGGGAAGAGTTTAGTGATGAATTGGCCACATATGGAGATTGACAGCTTCCCTGTGGTTCTTGAAACTCTTCAGCTTGTGGAAATCTCTCTTATTTCTCCAAATGAGTTACTGTGTACCCTGAATACTATTTAAAGTTTAGGATTCTCATCTAGCTGGGACTGCTTCAGATGTATGGAAACTGGTGTGGAGAGAGACCAGCTTCCTCTATTTCAACATTGAGTCTCCTCTATGTTGCTACCCATCGACACACACCTTTCACTGCTTTCTGACTTCTTTGAGTCCTGGTCACTTAAAGTAAAGAGAGGTAGTTGGTAAGGAAGATAGGACTTCAAGAGTACTGATGGAATCTAGGCTTCCGCAGGCGTTGGCAGATACTTAAAGCTTACCCTTTAAATTTGAGGAGTAAATTGTGAATTGTTTTGTGGTCCTCTGTGGGAATGTTCTACCAAACTTTCTATGATATGGGAGAGAGTGCCCTTGCTCTGGCTACTTCATACCACTTACAATTCTTTCAAGAGGCTGTAAATGAAGAGCTCTCTGACAGTTTCATACTTCATGGAAGATTCTGAAGAAAAAGAACTTATGGTGGTTCCAGACCTGATATTTTCCTCTTAGTGCACGTCTCATTGATGGGCAATACTTGGTCATCCTTTGACCTGAAATGATGCAGGTGTCCCGAATACCTGTGAGGCCCTGGTTTCCTTGCTCTCTCACCTACCTTATAGTCAACCTGTGGTTTTTCTAGATTTAGGTCCTGTGTATATGCATTCCCTGAGACGCGGGAGACACACATTAAGTCTGAGTGGAGTACTTAAAAGATTTTGTCACTGGAGGTGAGGAGAAATTAGATATTTCTCTACTCCCCAAGAAGATTAAGGAGATGCCACAGAATTCTAATATTTTCCAAAGAAAGTATTTCTTCCTTTATAATATCCCCAAATTTATTTGCACCTTGAAGTTTTATTATAACCCTGAGTCTTGAGACACTTTTATTCACAACTTTAATAATGTGATATCATCTAAGAACTTTAAATCAATATTCTCCACCTGAGTTCCAATGAAGAAATTCCAATTTGATTTTACTTTCATCCTTTTGTCAACTAAATAGTTTCCTGCAGTATCCATTATGATTTTTAAGCTCCAGGATATGGGGAAGAAAAAAAAAATTCTACATCAGAAACAAGGAAGATATAATTATGGGAAATGTAATGTGAACAAAAAAGTTTGGAATTAAAACAATTCTGGGAGTCAAAGATAAAGTGAAAGGAAGTACTGAGAAATGGGTGTCTAGACAGTTAAGCCCTGATTTGCTTCTGAGTTTCAAGGTCAGGTGGAGGAGTGTATTAGAGGGTTTGAATGGCAATCCAAAGGCAAGAGTGCTTCTCTTGCATCTCTGTTTGGAGCTCCTAGGGAAGTTCTGCCTTGTGTTCTACTCTGCTTGTGCAGAAGGCCCAGGACTGCTGGGTGGTATAACACTGATTCAGCAACAACATATTCTGATGAATCAAATGTGGTAGCCCTTCTCCACAGCGGATTTTGAGGGAGCTGGCATGTGCATTTGGTGGACTAGTACCAGGACAAAGTTATCAGGAGTGTAAAGAAATTTGCTTTACTGCAGCAGTGAATTCCTACATGTTTCTTTGTTCACTATGATATACTCAGCATCCAGTCACACCGTTTACGAATGACAAACAGGGTGTAAGAAGAAATAGAATTAACTAATCTTGGTAAATTGGATTTACTAAATTAATTCAATTTATGTTATGAAAATCCAATTTAAAGTCAGAAATTGAGGTGAAACTTTCTGATTATAAAATAATAATGGTTGCGCATGTTTTATTAATTCTAATTAAATTTCTCTAATTTATCTCTTTTATTTGAAAATAGTCTATAGGTAATAAAGTTTACCATTGAAAATTTGGCAAAATATTGAATTCCAATATGACTAAGAAATTTTAGTAAATGTTAGTAGTTATAATCACTATTTTACACTTGAAAATTATAGATTCTATATCTGTAATTTAACATATTTGAGGCAAACTTGTCAAGAAGTCACTATTGTTTTTTAAAAAAAACCCAGAATATCATTTTTATTTTGTAGCTGCCATTAAATTGTTCTGTTACAAAATTCAAATACATTTGAATAAATACAAAATTCAAATACATTTGGATAAAATTTGAAGACTTATGTAGAGTAGATATCTTGACATGTGTGACAGATTGTCAGAAAATACAACCAATGCTTCCCATCCTTGAACACCACAAAGAGATAGAATCTCCATCTCTGACCTTTGAATCTGAGCTACTTTCAGATATGCTCTAACTATTGGAACTCATGGGAAATACTCCAAAACTTAGTTACAGGTTTAGTTTTTAAGAAGTACTACAATTTCTACTTTGGTTCCACAGAACTTAGTTGCCATATAAGCAAATCAACTCCCCTGCTGCAGACCCAGTACTTACCAGCTGAGTAAACCATCTTGATGTTCCAGAAACAGGACAGCTTTTGCTGAATTCAACTCCATAATGTTCCCAGCCAACACCACAAGTAGTAGAATTCCCCAGATCAGCACAGACAATCTACAAAACCATAAACAATAATAAAAAAAGTTTTTATAAAAATCAATCTTTTTGGAAGGTGTTTTATTATTTGACAACACATACAAACAGAAATATACAAAAATTGGGGACATTTAATATTTTTCCATTGAAAGAATTGATTGAAAGCCATTAGTCTCTCATATATACACATCTAGACATTAACAACTAATATGGTCCAGACTATGTTTCCAATAATGCATTTTAGAGGTAAACAGCCTTGGGAAATAGAGATGCCTCACCACACTGGAATATATTCTCTTCAATTCCAGAGCAATAAAGATAAAAATAGATCATTCCCTAATGCAGACATAAATGATATGCCAGGGTAATAAAAAATGTTATTTTACTGAATGGGAGGATGAGCAGGTTATCTGTGAGAATTTATAGATGATCTTTATTTATTTATTTTTGAGTATTAATCTGTTGATCTGTGAATAGAAGGATTATGGGGAAAATGCAAAGACATTGTCTTCACAGAGCTCAGTTATACAAAGTTTGGGTGGGGAGATCACAGTTGGTTGTGACTTGTTAGCTTGATTGTTGGTATGTCAGGAAGTGTGGGTCAGAGGGGGAAAGCCCATTTTTAAACAGGATACAGAACCCCTCTGAAGCTCGAATAAGGAAGAAATGCTCAGCAGGGAAGTACTGCCCCGACAATCATGTGGTTTCCACAAAGTAATATCCACAGCACTGAAAGCTAGAAGCTACAAAAGGAGAGAAAAACAGATTAAATGAATAAGAAGAGACTGGCTTGTGCTTGTCTCAAGACACTCCAGAAACCAGCAGAGACTTGGAGGACACTTCAACAGCCTGGAGCATGAATAAGGGAAACCAGGTGATTTATCTTAATCTACAAATAAATTACATTTAGGATTATTTAAATAGCACTGTGTGTCTTGAAATTTCAAAACTTTTTAATCACAAAGCTTACATTGCTGATGGGTGTGTTACTAAAGAGTTCTTAAGAAAGGCATTTATTTCAACATCTAATTATTTCACATTTGTACAACCAATTTTAATTCCCTCTCTGAAAAGGCATTCAAATTTGGGGAGTATACACATAAAATTGAGTACTATTTTAAAATGAAAAAAGATTTAGAAATATATATAGAAGTGGAGTCTCAACATGATAAATTTCACTTAATATGAAAATTGATTTATGTGGAACTATTCTTAAAATGTTTAATTATGGTTAAGTAGTATTTATTGATAGATAAATCATACCATTTAAAATAATTGATGAGGGGCTGGGGTTGTAGCTCAGTGGTAGAGTGCTTACCTAGAGTGTATGAGGCACTGGGCTTGATCTTCAGCACTTACATAAAAATAAATAAGCAAATAAAATAAAGTTATTAATAAAATAATTAATGAGATGTAATTTTAAAGTACTATTCACCAAAGAGTTTCAGCAAGATTTTGTGACATTATACATAGGTTCTTTGAAGGTGTTACACAAACAGGAAATAGATTATTTTTATTATAAATATAGAAACTATTCCAAATTTGATGAGCATAACTGCTGAGGGCCATTACCAAGTAGGTATGACGCATCGTAATCCTTGCCAGTGTACCCCATGTTAAATGGACTTGCCTTGGAAATTTGCTGCGACCTTGCTTGTGTGCTTTAGTAAGATGACCCTGCTCAAGGTGATCAAGGGTGGATCCAGGTTTGAGGAAGTATCCTGCAGGTTTGAGGAAGTATCCCGGTCCTTGGGTTTAAGGCGTTTCCCGGTTTAAGAATATGGGTTTTAGGGAAGTTGAGGTTGAAGATTATTGCTGCTGGGATTAGGGTGTTCCTGCAGCTTGTTGAGTTCTCGTGAGATTAAAATGGGATTTGGAAAAAGCCTCGTGGAGTAGGATTTGGGATGGAACATATTGGAATTGCCCCTGAACGTGTGTGGAGGCTGGTGTGAGATCGGGAATAAAGAATTGCTGTTTGAACCTGCAAAGCTGTGTGGTGGCTCGTGATTCTGTGCCAAGCCGAGACATTGGCACTTGGCATTTGGCATTGCTTGTTCTGTGTCACCAAAAATTTTGGTGGCCGTTTGAATAAGCCTATCTACAAAGTCAGCGTAAGGTTCATTAGGTCTCTGTATTACCTTAGATAGCTGACCTTGTAAATCTCCATGTCCTTGTAAAGTCTTCCATGCCCTAACTGCGTCTGCAGCAATCTGTGCATATACAGCAGGATCATATTCAATTTGTTGCCGCTGACCCTCATAAGCTCCTTTTCCTAGCAGCATCTCTAGATTTCTTTGAGGGTAACCGGCTGCTGCATTTCGTCTAGCTGTCTCCCTGCAAAATTCCTCATTGGCAACCTTCCATAACAAATATTGTCCTCCATTTAGCACAGATTTACACATGCTAGCCCAATCTGCTGGCGTCATGTCCAAGTTAGTAATGGACTCCACCATGCTTACCGTGAAGGGTGCTTGAGGACCATAGGTTGTTACAGCCTCCTTTAACTGCTTCACTGTTTTAAATTCTAAAGCACGGTGAATTCGCTGCCCTCCTACCTGTTCAAATACAGGGCATGCTAATCTTTGAGGTCCTGTCTCAGGATCCCATCTATCAACTACGACGGGGTTTGAGGGCCACTCAGCTGTCTCCATCGGCGGGGCTGTTGGTTGAATTACGCCCTCTGGTAATAAAACGGAGTTAGTAACAGCCTTTTGTTGTGGCCTTTTTCCTAATAACCCCTTTTCCTTTAAATTTTCTTCCTCCCTCTGACTAGCTTGAGAGACCTTCTCTTTTCCTTGATCTAAAATGTCTTTCTCCATGGTCTGAATCTCTAACAATTTACTTAACAACTTTTCGGTTTCTTTTTTACTAATTTCTAATCTTCTATAAAGATAACACAACCCAATAAGATAACACAAAACAAAACCGCAAGTGAATGAAACAAAAACTGAATAAAAATTCGCTGTATCAATTTTCTCTTTCTTGGGGCTAACAAATGCCAAGTGCCAATGTCTCGGCTTGGCACAGAATCACGAGCCACCACACAGCTTTGCAGGTTCAAACAGCAATTCTTTATTCCCAATCTCACACCAGCCTCCACACACGTTCAGGGGCAATTCCAATATGTCCGATCCCAAATCCTACTCCATGAGGCTTTTTCCAAATCCCATTTTAATCTCACGAGAACTCAACAAGCTGCAGGAACACCCTAATCCCAGCAGCAATAATCTTCAACCTCAACTTCCCTAAAACCCATATTCTTAAACCGGGAAACGCCTTAAACCCAAGGACCGGGATACTTCCTCAAACCTGGATCCACCCTTGATCACCTTGAGCACACAAGCAAGGTCGCAGCAAATTTCCAAGGCAAGTCCATTTAACATGGGGTACACTGGCAAGGATTACGATGCGTCATACCTACTTGGTAATGGCCCTCAGCACATAACTACATATGGTTTTGTAATTTATTAGTGAAGATTTCATATATTTTGTGTTTTTTGTCATAGATATCTTATTTGTAAGATGAGTTAAGTGTTATTTTAATGGGCTTAAGAAAATTAAATGAGGTGTAGTACCAATGCTAAGAGAATTAATTTTTCAATATTTCTGTTTAAATGAGTTCAGTAATTTGAAAAAAATCAGATATTTAGGGATTCTGCCTATAAAGTGTCATAATATTTCATGTGCTGCCACCTGCTGGAGAAAGTAATTATAGCCATGGCATACACAGGTAATATACTAGTCTTTGATAAGAGAATGCTGTGTAAGACTTCTAAATTAAACCTGACTTCTATAAATTAAGTGAATAAACCATCAAGAGATTCAATAATATTTAAAAGAAATGTTTCACATATTTTATTTGAAAATTATATTAATTCATCAATAGTTTTGGACTGTGAAAACTGTATAAATTTCTAACAACCCTTAATAAATTGCATTGTGGTTTCCCAAGAGTTAGCGCAGACTCACTTTTTGATATCACCAGATCAGCAAATGGGTTTATGTTATAGCTTGGATATAAGGTGTCCCCCAAAAGCTCCTGTGTTAAGGTAGGGGGGAAATGATTAGATTATGAGAATAGCAAAACTAGGTCAGTGGATTAATCCACTTGATAGAATAAAAATTTGAATGGACTGCTGGGTGGTAACTGTAGGCAGGTGGGGCATAGCTGGAGGAAATATGAGATGAATAAATCCAAAAATATATAGTCCCCAAGGGATGTGCCAGTGCTTCCTGGTGGCCATGAGTGAGCAGCTCTTCTCCAACACCCCCCTTCTACCATGATGTCTTCCTTTCATGGTTCAGAGTCATGGAATCAGGTGTCCATGGACTGAGACTTCTGAAACTATGAGTCAAAATAAACTTTTCCTCCTTTAAGTTTGCCTCATCAGGTATTTTAGAGAGACCAAAAGCTAATATAGTGTCATATGAGCATGTTTGATGGCACTAATTTGTCATGGTTCACTGACTGTAGGATATTGAAAATATTATTTTGAATTATATTCCTAGTTGAAAAATCTTGTTTACCTACAATACTTAAAAATTTATGTGTATAACACAAACAATCATCCATCTCTGTATCTACAGGTTCTGAATACACAGATTCAACCAAATGTGGATTGAAAATATTTTAAAAATCGTGTCTGTACTGAGCATGTATAGACTTCTTTAATTGTTATAATTCCATATACAATGCATCATCCCACTATTTACCTAGCATTTACACTTTTCGGGGTGTTATAAGTAATCCAGAGATAATTTAAAGTATTTTGGAAGCCATGTATAATTCTCTACAGCTACAATGCCATTTATTTAAGGTACCTGATAATGTGTGGATTTTGGTTCCATGAGGGTTTCGGAACCAATTCTCTGAGGATATCTAGATATGTATGAACCATACTAACTTAATAAAGGACTTTATCATAATAAAAATTTAGGATGTCAATGATTGATGGGTATGTATTGTTATTCTTAATTTTTAGTCATTATAATGATAATTTCATATATGTATAATGTAAATTATAAGGTATTTATATGTTTTGAAATTAAATATTCGAGATTGTACTTAAAAATTTATTCATTTAAAAATCATATAATAAGCTAGAACTGGTAATGATCTTGCTTATATGTGGATTCTATAAAAGCTAACCTTTTGGAAGTAAAGTGGATACTAGTGGGTAAAGGAGTGAGGTGGAGGAGATGTTGGTTTAAGGGCATAAAATTTAATTGAATTAGGAAGAACAGGTTTAAGGGATCTAGTATACAATGGTAACCTGTAGTTAATAAAATGTGTTAAAAACTGGTGAGAGAGTAGACTTTATGTTTATACCACAAAAAAGATTATGTAATAAATATCAAATTAGTTTGATTTAGTCACATCTGTATTTCAAGAAATGTGAGCACAATATATGTAATTTTGTCAATTTAGAAAAGTATAAGAGCAACCAAAAAACCCCAATAACACTGGCTGAAAGTTTAGCTCAGTGGTAGAATGCTTGCTTAGCTAGCATGTGAAAGGCCTTTAATTTAATCATTAGGTGGGTTTGCGAAACACACACACACACACACACACACACACATACACACACACATACACACAAACAAAAAACAAAACAAACCCCCGAAAACCAAACAACAACAACAACAACAACAAAAAAAAAAAAAAAAAAAAAGAAAGAAAAGAAAAGAAAAAAAAAGAAAAGAAAAAGAAATAACCCTTCTCCACTAGATGGCAACATGTAGAATCTTTTAAAAATATTAAATGCTACAGCAAACCAGTGAATGAGTGTAATGATTTAAGCAGTGACTAGGAAAAGATAATAACTAGTTTTCCTTTACTTAGTTAAAAAAGTAATTATTTTCATTCTAAGAGATTTGGCCAATAATATTTCATTAAACACATTAAATAAACCCAATAAAGATTGAATAGATGATTTATTAAGTAATGATATGCTTTCTGAATATTTACATTCTATTACAGTGAAACTACATATTAGAATGAGTAGAAATTCATTACTAAGAGAAATAGACTCCCTTCTTAAAATTATTAAAATATAACAAATTAAACATATGCAAAAAGCTTATCAAATCCATAAGAAATTATTTCAAAATGGAAATCTAAAATATGAGCAAATGGTCCCAAACTCTAATATCATGGATAAGCAATTGATAAAAGCGATTAATAAATAACTGGAACCAAAAAATAATACTTAAAATACTTTGCTGGGGTCATTGAAACTGTAAAGTCATTAATAACAATTTGTGAATTACTTGTCTAATAAAGTAGACTATAGATTATATTAGCAATTTGGAAAACAGAAAATGAATATAACTTGTCTCATCTCTTAAGAAATCTTATAATTTGACATGGCTTAGTCAAGGTTAAATGAAATAAATATGAAACATTAGGTACCAATAATTTTCAAAAGAATTTTAGAATAAAGGAGGAGGGGCCATGGAAGACTTCATAATCTGTATGAACCCAAACAGCATGTAGAAAATCAATAATCAAGTGTGAGATAATCAAATCCCGAAAAAGATTTATAGCACTAGTAAATATGGATGATGGATGCTTAAGAAAATTTCATCTTATATGGATAATGAGAGGCTTAAATGACGTTAATGGTTGAAAGAGTCAAAATCATGGTCCATCACCAAAGCATTGAATTAAAGACAAAGTATCATATTTGTGCCTCTGATGCTCTTTACCAGCAGTTGCAAAGATTGTGATCATATATAAAGATGCTGATTGGGTGCCTCAGCTGCTTTCTCAACCTTCATTTTATTGGATGCATTTTTAATATCATCTATTTGATGCATTTTAAATATCAATTTTGTAGTAAAAATAAATGGTCAAACAGATTCAAGAAGTACTAGGCTTAAAACATCAAGTGTGTTTCTTTTTTGTAGAACTGAGAACATTTTGTAATCTGATTATTTGCATTCTATTTTTGTTCTTTACACGTGACAATAGAGTGTCTTTTGACATATCATACATTCGTGGAGTATAACTTATTCTAATTAGGATCCCATTCTTGTGGTACATGATGTGGAGTTTCATTAGTCATGTATTCATGTAGGAATATAGGACAGTCATGTCCCATTCATTCTACTGTCTTTCTATTCCTATCCCATCTCCCTTCCCTTCCTTTGACATCAAAATAGCATTACATGTATGACCTCTTTGAGGCCTTATCAGTTAGTGCATCTCAATGCAATCTACTTCACATTCAGAACACTACCTGCAAAGGATTGTGGTTTAGCTCATATTCTCATATTCTGTGGTTCAAAGGTCAGACAGAAAAAGACATTAAGTAACGCTCAGCTAGGATAAGCCCATTCATGTTAGGAAGACACATGTGATTTGGGCAAATGAGATAAACATGTTAATGAGAATTTAGGTTCAAAAATAGTTATAAGGCTGGTGTCTCAGGTTACTCTTGCATCTCAAACAATGACAGTAAACAAATATTATGTTAACACCTTCAGGAAAGAATTGCACACAAGAACAATTTGAGAATGGTCAGGAGACTGCAACTTCCTTACCGCTAGAAGCATACTTCAACGTTTTAAAAATAATATTTGGTATACTTCAAATGTGCTAACTCTGACATAAGAAGAAAAACTTTATTTTTATGTGCTGTTGGATAGTAAAGTTCATAACAAAAAGGAAATTATTTTCTTTCCTAAAATATTTTAGGTAAGAAGAAAAATGCTCCTGGGATGTTTAAACCATTGCAAGATTTGAAAATCTGCATATATTCATAAATTATTTCAAAAGTATTATTGTTGAGTTAAAATCAAAGTGACTTCAGGACAAACTAGTACATATTTTCCTTTTTTAAAAAATCATTATATGTATAATCATATGTATTTCATTTAATATGTCTAAGCCTTCTTTAAAAGGTGCCTATGGTGATAACCTCAAGAAGCCTATTCTGCACTTACTATGTGACAGACACTGTAAAATTTTATATACTTATTTTAATTTCTTCCCCCAGATAACTAGAGGTTATATGGAATTTTTGTAATGAATTTTACATGAGGAAGCAAAAGCTTAGAAAATTATTTCTCAAAAGTCCTATAAGTAAAAATTACAAGAGTCTAGAAGTAAATCTAGGTTAATCTCAAATTTACACAGTTTCCATGTTAGACTGCCATTCATGTTTACTTGGGAACTGTATAGTTCACAGGAGAGTCCCAGAATATGATAATGGTGTAAATGAGGGACCTCTGAGTAAATTCTGAAGAACCTTATACTCTTTAACTAAAAGGGAGTATTGTGCAGAGAAACGAAAAAGTGTGTTAAAAACCAGGAGGAGCCCAGAATCATGATGTGGCCTATGAGACTTGTGTAACTTTGAAATTCTAGTCACTCTGCCTCAATAAGAGAAAGCGGTCATGTATTAGTCATCTATTGCCCACTTCTTGAATGTTTACAGGGGTTTAACTGATTTACTTTTAATCAGAATAAATGTAAGCCATAGTATAGAGCTTGGTATATGATAATCGTAGACAGAAACTATTATAAAATAAGTATTTTATGTTAGTGTAGAGATATGTACATGTTTTAAAAAAGAATTAGGTAAGACATCATCTGCTACTTATTCCCCCAAAGATTTTGAGTTTATCTATTTTTTGAACCAATGGCAAAAATATTCTTGTTAGTTGAAACAGCCTAATGAGAACTCTAAATTTTTAGTCATATGTTATTACTAAGAATAATGCCTAGCTCAGTGAGATAGCACTTTACAGTTCTAAGACTATATGTAGTTGACTATGTTTAGACATTAAGTTTGATATACATTACATCTTACATTATCAGATTTTTTTGTTCTTTGATATATATATTTACACATTAGAATATTTCACAGGATTATCATTGGTTAAAAATGCAAGATTTCAAAATAGTTTTTCTTTTATAATGACACCTAATTCAGTTTTACATTTTTCAAAAATGAATGTCAAATGGTGGTTCCATTCCCAACATTCCAAGAAATATCCATACTGCTTTCCATATTGGCTGCACCAATTTGCAGTCCCACCAGAAGTGTATGAGTGTACATTTTCCCCCACATCCTAGCCAACACTTATAGTTTGTATGCATAATAGCTGCCCTTCTGGCTGGAGTGAGATGAAATCTTAGAGTGGTTTTGATTTCCATTTCTCTAATTGATAGTTATGATGAACAATTTTTTCATGTATTTATTGATTGATTGTATATTATCTTCTGAGAAATGACTCTTCAGGTCTTTGGCCCATTTATTGATTGGGTTATTTTTTTTTTTTTTTTGGTGTTTAGCTTTTTGAGTTCTTTTTATACCCTAGAGATTAGGGCTCTACCTGATGTGTGAGGGGTAAAGATTTGCTCCCAAGATATAGGCTCTCTATTCACCTCACAGATTGTTTCTTTTGCTGAGAAGAAACTTTTTAGTTTGAGTCCATCCCATTTTTTGATTACTGATTTTAATTCTTGCACCACAGGAGTGTTATTAAGGAATTTATCCCTCTTGGTCTATACCCAAAGGACTTAAAAATAGCATACTACAGGGACACAGCCACATCAATGTTTATAGCAACACAATTCACAATATAGCTAAACGGTGGAACCAACCTAGATGCCCTTCAATAGATGAATGGATAAAAAATGTGGCATATATACACAATGGAATATTACTCAGCAATCAAAGAGAATAAAATCATGGTATTTGCAGGTAAATGGATGGACTTTGAGAAGATAATGCTAAGTGAAGTTAGCCAGTCCCAAAAAACCAAATGCCAAATTTTTTCTTTGTTATAAGGAGCCTGATTCATAGTGCGATAGGGAGAGGGAGCATGGGAAGAATAGATGAACTCTAGATAGGGCAGAGGGGTTGGAGGGGAAGGGAGGGGGCATGGGGTTATTAATGATGGTGGAATGTGATGATCATTATTATCCAAAGTACAGGTATAAAGACACAAATTAGTGTGAATATACTTTATGCAACCAGACATATGAAAAATTGTGCTGTATATGTGTAATAAGAATTGTAATGCATTCCTGTTATATATAAATAAATAATAAATAAAAAAGAATGTCCTAAGGTTATGAATAATTTCTGATTGATCCACTTGAAGTCCTACAAATTCTGATAGTAAACACATCTTAATCTTCAATGAGGTTCCTGTTAAGAAGTGCCAGGAACAGCTATTTCTGCTCTATTGCTGGCACCTTGTGCTATTCTACACCAAACTGGGGCTGCTGAATTTCTGATGATGATGATGATGATGATGATTTTGCTTGGTTATGTCCTGATATTTGTCATTGCTAGAGAACTTTCTTACTTTATCAGAGCCATGCTTTTTCATATGTTTGGGTAATAGAATTGTTCATTGGTGTAGGAATGGGTGAGATGGCCAAATCAGAGACCATATGTACAGCTTTTTTGTAAGAGCCAGAGGTTGATGAGTAAGCCATCATCAGTCTAAAGAGGTCCAACAAGGAAAAGACAGCAGAATGCTTACATAGTTACTAGGAGACATTAAGTATATCTGTTTGCATATTGAAATGTAAAGCATATTTTTTTCATCCTGCTCAGTCAGGGCACATTCAGTTGCAGAATATTTGTGGTCAAATATGATTATGCACTGTGCTTTCTCAGTTTTCCTTCTAATTATATAGTGCTTTCCCCTCAGTATGGAATTTCCTCAGGATTTGGTGTTTAGATAATTTGAAACAATAGGTGGGGGCATATATTTTTCCTCTCTTAACAAAATTTGGAAACCACCAAAATACATCTGAAATATTTTATTATAAGTTCTTTTTCCTAAAATAACTTAAGAACATTTCTTCCCGGATTCAATTATAAAATCTGAAAATGTTTGAGCATTAGAAAATCTGGTACTAATTTCTAGCTTACATGGAGCAGAAAAAAGCAATAGTTGCTTTCATGCATGTGCTCACAATTCATTGACTCTGTATTATGAGACTTGGTCTTAAGGAGATTAGTGAACTGGATTTCCATCATGTTAAATTCCATGCTATGATTTTGCTATTAAACCTAGTATATAGCAAATATATTCAAAAAAGAGGTGACACTCAGCTACATTTGTATTTTTCAGAAGAAATGCAATACACAAAGGTTCTGGTCTTTATGATCCCCTACCCAGCAGTATTAAAACTGTAATAGTAAATATTTTTTCAAAAGATTAATGTATAGAGAATTTTAATGTAAAAATTAAAAATTCACTACTATTAGGTTATTAGGACTTTGTTTAATACTGAACCAACCAGACTTATGAATTGCAAATGATTATCATTTATTTAAATGCAAAATATTTAAAATTTTTCTTAATATTAAAATAATAAATTAAATGGAGATTATTCATTAAATGTACCAGTATTTCCCACCTATGAATTGGTTAAACAATATTCTTAATTGAATTTTAAATCAAATGAATCTGATTATCTTAAGTGCTATACACATTTTAAAATGCTAATAAAATTGAACATATGTACAGTATTACTATAAATATAAAACTAAAAGCATATATAAAGCAAAGTGGTGAGTAAAATGAATTTAAATGTCTTTTTTTATATTTCTCATTATTTTTGCACTTGTCCTAGGCTACATTACTTTTCTATTTTTAGGGTTTTTGTAATTTTGTAAAAATTTTATACTTTCTAGCACTATTAAACATAAGATATTTAATAGGGAAAGAAAATCTGGTTAACTGCTGTTCTGTGTTGATGAGCAATTGGTCCCTAATTAACATGAAGGGATTTCTCTTTTCAGGTTAACTTTATTTGTTATGTCAATAAAGCTTACAGGGGCAACATTCACACAGATTTAGACTCATGAATTTCATAAATTCTTCTGAACTGTGTAAGTCCTCTTAATACACTAATACCACTTTTTTTTTTTTTAGCTACTACATCTTGTTCAGTTGTCAAATGAAAGTATAATGGGAAGAAGAAATGTGATGATCTGAACGAATACACAACTTCCTGCATGTATGCTCAAGGGAGGATTTATTATTGTGTTTCCTAAAAATGTTCTAAAGGAGATAGCTGGAAGCTATATCGGCCTCTGTTAAGCTCTGCACATGATGCTAAGGATGAAATATGAATTCTGCAAATTATCTGGAGACAGGATTAGACATTCACTTTGGACTCAGCAAGACAGAGTAAGTGATGTTCTTAAATGACCGAATGATTATCTCAGAAGGATAAACTTTGTATTTCATCATGACCAGCAAAAACAATGAACACTTTAATATGAAAAAGGTTGATTTTTTAAAAAAAAAATCAGAATGATTCCAGGATTTCCCCACAGAGATTATATGTAGTGTCATCCCTTTAGACGAGTTAGACAGTAGTTACATTTCAAATCAGTGAGGAAAATTACAGTTTAAATGTTGCCTTCCATTGGCATCATGGTGTGTCCGAAGGCTCTCAGGGCAAATGCAATTAAGGAGAATCATCAAGAATTGATTAGATTTCATGAAAGTATTCTGAAGATTATGGGCTTGCTTACCAACTTTATCTAAATCCTTCATTCAGTATAAGAAGATTCCAGTGAATCTTTGTGGACCTTACTGTCTTACAATTTTTTGGTATCCCTATCCAAACAGCTAGACAGACAGACAGATAGACAGTCCCCCTCCCAAGCTTGATGGGTTGCCTTATCTTAACTGATCATATTTTTGCAAAAAAATATTATAATAACTCTGGGAAAATTCAAACAAGAATCATTAGAGATAACCTACTCAGAATTATTTTCTTGATGCAATCATATTATTCTGAAACCTTTCTAAAAAGTATTTTAAAAATAAATTTCAAATGAAATTTCTTATTTATTGCTTCTCTAAACAGAAGTAGAATGTAGCTGAAGTACCCACTAATTGTAAAATTATACTGATTTTATGATTTCTTTTTATTTTGTAATAAAAGATACTTAGAATCCTATAATCTACTTCAATTTTTTTCATTTTTGCTTTTCTCCTAGTGCTAATTGCAACAAGAGCCAAGAGTAATTTTATTATTCTACATTGATTTTTCACTAATTTCTCACTAGTAGCATTATAAACCCAGTTTATCAGGTATATAATTTGTTGTCATGTGTTTGGTTAAGAAAGCAACTCTACCTTTTCCTGTTATTTTCTAGATGATTTAAAATATTTTCTTCAGAAATCTTAACCCAAATCATATAAATATTGTAAAACAAGCTTCTAATCTTTATTTCACATCTTCTTTTTCCCTGTTCAACTTTATGGTCTGTGAAACAAAAGCCTTTGGACTATTCTAAGTAATATACTCTCTTAGAACACCTGTGAAAAAGAGGAAATTATAGATATCATTAAAAAGGCAGAAAGCAAAATTAAAGTGGATGAAATCCACTTTTACTTTCTCTTCCATATTTCTTTTTATAACCTGCAGGCTCTAGATATCCATAATGCAGGGTACATTTGCAGATAAAAGTGATGGATATATTTCTTTTAAGACTGCCATTTCAGAGGACTGCTAAACCTGTTTGTTTTAGGCAGAATAATTTTAAAAAGCCAACTATTATGACTGATTTCAGGAGCTTTATTTCCTTTTTTTAGCCCAATGTCTTTGCTTCTGGTTCTTAAAACTTCATAAAACAAAATGAGCCTTTGAGCAAGTATAATCACAAACAAAGAGGGCATAAACATATATATATGTGTGTATGTATATTTATAACTATGTATTCACTAAGTGACAGAATGGCTGATTTCTTCTTTCAACCTTTAATCTGCAGAGCAGTATGTGGACTTATTTGCCTTTATAGATCTAAAACTAAAGGCAAAACCTAGAACATTCCTGCTCTTGGATGGTGCAAAGACATTGGTGTCTCTTTGGCAGTGATGCTATGATGACTGACTGATACCGCTCCAGGTCTGTCTGAAACTGAGCTTCAAAGTGGCACCTACTCCTTTCTTATTTCATATCCTTTACACCTTATGTTCATTTTCAGAGTGGGTAATTCATAAATATTTCTATAAAAATGTTATTGAAATAATTCGGTAACACTTTCAGGATATGGGGCATCAAGAGTAAAATAACAACTTGTTACACGTTTTTGTTTTAGATTTTACTAGAAAAGAGTATATATACTTTTATTTGTAAATAAGTATAAATAAAATATAAGCAAATATCAAGTTTTTTACTCTTGAGTTCAAATGAAACTAATTAAGAGAGTAAATATATGCCATCAAATATGTGAAAAATGTTTTGTGTATGTTTAAAATAACTCATATTATAGCTCCAGTGATTTTATAATATTCTGATATTGACATATAGAATTAGCAAAGCAAAGAAAAGAATATACAACTCACATTTGGAAAATACAAGGATTTGACATAGGTTCTATTTCCAGAGTTACCATAGAAGGTCTCTTAATCTACAAGATTATAGTGTGATTTGAAACATCCCTGAACTAGTTAAAAGGATTTAAATAAGCTCTTTTTCTGCAGAATTCAAATAATTTAAATATTCTGGTAATGGTGAAGGGCAATATAAACAGGCTTTTAATGGTTTGAATATGAAGTGTTTCCTCAGAGCTCCTATTAATGCAGGAATATTCAGAGGTAAAATGACTGGATTGTTAGAGCTGTACCCTTTAGTGCATTCTAGTTTGAATGAACTAAGTGATAATTGTGGGCAGGTGGGGTGGGATGGGGAGGAGGGGGGCCTCTGGGGGATACCCTGGAAGGGCTGTTCTTCCTGGGTCCCTTCCCCCGACCCTCTGCTTCCTGACCACAGCACTCCTGGGTAACTTTCCTCAGCTGGGCCCTTCCCTGATGGTGTGCTGCCTCATTCTGGGCCCAGAGGAATGGAGTCGGCCATCTGTGGTTTGAGTCCTCTGAAACTGTGAGCCCCAAATAAACTTTTCCTCCTCTTTAGTTCATCTTGTCAGGTGTTTTGGTCACAGTGATGAAAAAGCTGACTAAACCACAGGTGTTCCTGGTACTTTTTGTTCAAGTCATTCAATAGTTTATTTGGTAACTATTTTTAATTTGAGAGTAGGTTATAAGTAAACTTGTTCTCAAAACAAAGTCCCTCTTTTCTTAGAGTCCCCAGTGTAATGGATGTTATTATTGTCTTAAAATGTTCCATTAATGTGCACGGAAAAATATCCACTTTGTAGATTAGGAAGATACAACCAACTCTGTATTTAGAACTATATAGTACCTTGATATTTTTTAGTAACCTAGTTTAATATCTAATACATTTTAGCTTCTTATTTACCTTGAATAGATTTAAATTATACAGTACTTATATTATTTATAAATGCTTTCAGCAATGATATTGTTTGCAAAATAATATGAAACTTACACTCTAATGCAATTACTTTACATATAGGCCCTTCAGATCTTAAGGTCCAAGAAAATCAGATGTACCAACTGAAACGTATTTATTCATTTTGAAGATTTATTTATACCAGTAGTCAGAAAGAAAATGAAACATAAATTAATTCATCAAAGTGTCAGGCAGAAAGATATCTAAATATATTAACATGGCATGTTTGAGAAAAGAATAGAAACATTAATAGGTTAGCTGTGTCTCTCTCATTCACTTTTCTTTTTAACCTTCTCTCCTTTAAGGGATTTCTTAATAAATGTTACTGCATTTGACATTGACTCATTTTCACCAAGTATTCTTATCACACAGCTCAGCCTCTCTCTGTTTTTCATTGTTCACATATTTTTTTTCCTAAATTTTCTTTCTTTCAGTTAATTTAAATCATTGTATTTATCTTAGAACTTGACTGTCTTCCATGATTTAAGGAATTATATGCTAAGGTATGTGCAGAATGTTAACAGGTTTATATACTATTTAAGCTTTCACTCTTTCTCCTTCTTACACTAAAGATGAATTCTATACATTAAAATGTGCACCAATCCAGTTTGTTCAGTTTCACGAGATCTGGCAAATGTATACATCTGAATATATACCAGTTTCTAGTGAATGTGTTTGGATTTATACTTTTTGAAGTTTCATGAGCTTCTACATTTTTAGTGGAAACACTTCATCAATTTTTGAAAGCACTGAACCATTATTTACTTATTTCTTCTGCCTCATTTTCTTATTCCTGTCTTTTTGGCAACACAATGACTACTATAGTTTGAAGGTGAGGTATCCTCCAAAAGCTCATGTGTGAGACAGTGCAAGAAGGTTTGGAGGAGAAATGATTGGGTTGTAGCCTTAATCTAACCAGTGAATTAGTACTTAATGAGATTAATTGAGTGATAATTGGAGGCAGCTGCATGTGGCTGGAAGACATGGTTAATTGGGGCGTGGCTATGGGGTATATAATTTGAATCAGGAGAGTGGAGTCTCTCACTTTGGATTCCTGATCATCAGGTGAGCTGCTTCTCTCTGCCACAGTCTCCTGCCATGATGTTCTGCCTCACCTCCAGCCTCAAGGAATGGAGTCGGCCTTCAATGGACTAAAACCTCTGAAACAGTGAGCCCTCAAATAAATTTTTGTCCCCTAAAATTGGTCTGGTTAGATGTTTTAGTCACAGCAGCAAAAAAGCTGACTAAAGCAATGACGTACTTGCCAAGCCGTTTCATTTTGTCCCTTGTATCTCTGGCTCTTTTTATTTTTCAGTCTTTTCACATTGTTTTTCAAGTTTATTATATTTTCCCTTGTTGTGTCTAGTCTTACCCTTTTATCCATGAATTCTTTATTTGATCTTGTGCTTTCATCTATTTTGCTCAACATTCTTTTTTTCTAGCATCTTATTTTCTTATTTGTTTTTATATCTTTAGTAGAGCTTTCCATATCTTCACTTTCTGATATTTCAGTTTTAGGAAAATCTCTGGGTCTGCTTCTACTCACAAATTTTTTAAAATCATATTTTGTATTTTCTTGCTTACTCGTATGTACCTTGGTGTACAGTAATATCACTGCTTGCCCCTTCCTGTTCTTGATTACTTGGGTGGACAGTGAATCAATGTGATAGGTATTTTCATTAGATCTCATCATTTTTGAAGATTTAATTTGATTAGGTTTACTACTGAGTTCAGATATTTTTACAAATAAGATCAGAACTTTTCCTTCTGTGGGATTCGAGTCTGTGGAATGATGAGATCCCATAGACCATTTTGTCCTTTACGTTTGAAACTCCACTTTTCCAACTGTAAGTCACTCTGAGCTCCATGTCCCACCGTGAGCTCTTTGTTGGAAAGCATTTCCCTCTTTTTCCTGGCTTTCTATGCCTAAAGGCAGCTCCTTGGTGGGATGTGTAGCAGGAAATTCTCTCGGGTCTCTTGTAGTTTCTTGTTACTCCCTCTATGGTGGACGCTCCACTTTCTTAGTATACTGCCAGTAAGGAGGAGAGCCGTAGATCTTTTATTTCTTAATATAGACAATCTTTTCCATAAATTAGTTTACTGTGTTTCTTTACATGGTAGTTTTCCAATGATTTCAGGGAATTTCTGATATTTTACTGGGTCTAAACTGTTGTGTGGTTAGAGTGAAAGTAATAATCTATAGCAATACAAAAAACTACAAAAATAATTCTTGCTGTCTCTCTTTTTGTGATATAGGGTGTTTTTGTTGTTATTGTTGTTAACTTAAAAACATTAACACTAAGACCTTCCATCACATTGGTTAATGAGATACTGGGAAGCATTAACTCTAACATTATATAAGTCCTCTTACTGCTTTGTTTTTTAGGCCAATTATTTTGAAAATGATAAATACTGTACTAATATTTTCAGCAAAGGAAATTGCATGTTATTTTTGGTGAAGTTATTCAATATTAAATCCTCATTGCAATTTGGGTGTTTTCTCCTATATGACTTTATTCTGCTACCCAAAGTGTCTTAGTTTGTACTTTCTCCTTCATGCTTTCAAATACTATTGTAAAATTTTCCTTAGACTATGTTTAAGGAAAACCTGATAATGGTATTTATATATCATGTAATTTACTATTCAGTTTAGTTGCTTTGTTTAGAATATTGTTTATTTTTGTCAATTACACTTCCAAACATTGTATAATTTTCAAATATTGTAATGCAACCTGCTCCCTTATTGTTTGACAGGAAAGAGAAATAGGAGAACAAAAAGTGAGCTATCAAGTTTCTGAAAAATCTGTTTTAAATATCTGTCAGGTGTTAAATGTAGAATCTATTAATAAACATAACAGGCTTGAAGTTGTGTACTCCTGAGAACAATTAAAAAATTAATGCCCATTTCCCTCTCAGGTTCAGCTTGGGTCAAGACAATCTCTTCTTTGAAATTGCCAAAATAACCAAAAATTCATTTAGCTTTTTATGAAAATGTTAGATGCACTTTAGTCATCACTCTCACATTATCATAATAAGTCTTCTTTAAAGAAAGCATTTGGTACTGATTGGCATTGGCAACTAAGAAAATCTCATACTTGCTATTTTTTTTCCTTGACATGGCTTAAACAGCACTTTGTTTTATACTGTGCAATATGCTGACGAGGAGTCTTTAAGGTACTGAAATATTCATGTTCTGATCCATTGCAATCATTCCCTAGTGCCTTCTTGGTTTTGCAAGAACAAAACAAAAAGTGACTATATCAGTATCAGCAGTATTGGGACCTTTCAAAATAAACTTTATAAATGGAGTATTTCAGAACCTTTTGAGTGTGCAAAAAATATACTACTGAAACTAAACAAACTTGGTGATGTCTTAATCTTCATATAATTCATAAAGAATTTTAATAGTTATAGCCAGATAAGTATATAAATATTGAGGTACAGTGTTTGAAAATTATTTCTACTTGTAAAATGTAAATGATTATCCAGTTATCATGCTTTACATCTGAAAAACAATAAAAATCAACATGTAAATTAATGTAATTATATAATATCTTCCTTGTCTTCAGCTAATATTCATGAATGAAGAAACTTCAGAGGCATGTGACAATTAAATACATTTTATGTCAATATAAAAATAATAGGACTATAATAGGCCTCTATGGTCCTTTTGGAAACTGGATTAATTCAGTAATCACTTTTAAGATGTAGTAGTAGAGAAAAATATGATCTCATTTATTCATCTCTTGGCAAAGCAGTTTTATTAGATATTAGCCTGAGTTTACTGAATAAACTTGCAAATATTTTAGTAGATTTTTAAAAATGAGTTCATATGGCTCCATTTACACACTCTCAAAATGTCAGCCTAGAAAACAATATCTACTCTGAAGGTATTGTTTTCATCCACTCTCCTAGGGTACATTCAAGTGTCTTTGACTCCTGGCATGACATGTGGTGGTCTTCCCTTTGTAGGATGAAAACATTCAGAAATCTTTGTGCTAAACTAGAATCCTCTGAGCAGCATTTAGAAAACTGGTTAGGTGAACATTTATGATTCTAAAACATATATGTCACAAAAAAGAATCCAAAATATTCTGAAGGTAGTTTGCCTACATTGAACTCAAAAAATTAGTAACTTTCAGAAAGCAGTATAAAGATGATTTGGGGTCTCTCAACATAGTACTAACACAATAATTGCAATTTAGAGGAACAGATCTAATATAGTAGAATAAAACAATATCAATTTGAACAAGAAGTAAAATGCAGGGGAGATAGTGTCAGGTTACTGAGAACTATTTTTTTTCCTCAAATCTAGTATACTAACATTAAAATTTGGGATGTATTCATCCCATTATAGTAAAGGGTATCTATTTTGTAGTAGCAATGTTACTATTGAAAAAGAGCACATTCCAATCATAAGTTTAGAAGTTTACAATTTCAATTGAGGGCATACTAC